>NW_027526335.1:6873738-6959776 GCF_048455015.1 Haemaphysalis longicornis
GTTGCAAGGATGGCACCCAGATGGAACGACACGGGTGGTTTTAGGGGCGAAACCCTCAGGGGCTCGGGCTGTCGGCGTCTCCTGTTGTCGTCGTCGTTTGATGTAGCGACGGTACTATAACGCCAGTACACTAATTTTCCAACGCTTCGCTCAAGAGCATTCATCTCCGAGTGCAAAAACGTGTACTAAAAAATAAACCAGGGCATTCCTTTTCCAATGCCTCGGGATAAAAGGGATCATGCTTTAAAGACACAAGACGTTTGCAGCGAAGTAATTGCGCATCTTTTTCGCTCTGTGGTACACTATTCATGACGGTTCTTTGTCCTTGAGAGAGAGAGAGAGAGAGAGAGAGAGAGAGAGAGAGAGAGAGAGAGAGAGAGAGAGAGAGAGAGAGAGAGAGAGAGAGAGAGAAACACTTTATTCTTTAAACAGCCCTAGTCCGGGCCGTCGTTTCACCTTAGGAGACGGGTGGTCCGTATAACTCCCAGAGGTCCGCACTAACACGAAAGGCGGCAGCCAGCACCTTTTGTCTAACGACCGAATGTTGCGGAAGGCCTCCTTTTCGTCTGCTCCAAATTAAAAGAGACAGGCGGCATTCTATCCGGCCATCACTCAGATGACGGCCGCGCTGCTGCTACGCCGCCTCCTGCTCCCCCCCTCGTCGTCGCCACTGGCAGCGTAGTTTCATGCTTGTCTCCTGGGAAATCGTGTCCCCACCTGTCAGCGCACCATACACTACTGCACTCGCGTTCACGTTGACGGAGTCCACAAAGAATACATGTCATAACGTATGCCGTGGGGGTTTCAGATTTGGTTTTGCGCACTTCTACCTCTGTCCCTCCGTTCTTCTCTTCGCAAAGGCGGCGACATAACCTCGCGTGTAGGCAGCGGGAGTGCTTCTTTGGCCGTTTGTCAGGCGAGAAGGTGCCGCCGCGGTGGTGCGTAGTTACAATATCCGTGGCTGATCCTATTCGCGTGCGAATTGATGGGCTTTTTTATCTACAGACTTCTATGAAGATCTGCCCCAAACAAATTGTACAGTTCGCGGAATACCTAATTTTGAATTATTGAAGTTCGAATTAACGAGTTTGCACTGCAGTATAGAAGTGAAGTTGACACGCGTTAACTGAAGTTTATTAGCCGGGGTAAGTAAAGAAAACCGGCAGTGTGGCCGCAACAAAAGAAACTGGGCAGAGGAAAGTGCGGAGAAAAGAGGACATTCTCAAAGACTTGGAATCGATTGCAGGCAGCGGCGGCCGCTTTTCTGATGGACGCGAAAAGAAAAACGCATGTGTGTTTGAGATTTCGGCGCACGTTAAGATCCGCAGGTGCTCAAAAATTAATCTGTTGCCCTCCACTGCGGCGCACCTCATCGCGTGTGTAGCGTCGGCGCGTTTAAACCACATAATCAATCAAAATAGGACATTCTTATTATCGGTTTTCTTAGTGCTTGCATACTAAAAGAATAAGACTCACCACGAGCCATTATTCCCGTTTCTTGAAATTATTTCTAGCTCTCTTAGTGGTACATTGCGCCTCCACTATAGGCATTGTCAGGACTATCAAACCATACGAAAACAAGAGGGGTGTAACATCTCCTCTATGTCTTACCAGGTGCCTGCCATTGATATGCACGCTTGCCGCGTCCATACCTCAAGCCACATGGCGAGTGTAATTACCAACACGACATACCAGACCAGGACTGCCGAAAGGGTGTCTTGAACAATATTTCATGCGTCGAGCCCCGTTCAAGACAGTGATCCGACGTACAGCAAAGCAAACGCCGATCATGCCCCTTACATCACCTTTTTAAGTGCAAAGCACTTTATGGGTTCGCCTTGTCGTCGTAGCTCGCTAACAGTTGATGCGACTGCCGGAATCAGGCGGCGCAGCGAGATAAGGGACCCAAGTACCCGCCCGATGTACCGTCGTCAGGGGGTCACCCTGATGCTTCGAAAACCGCGAGGTTTAAGTAGTCATATCTATTCGAACCTCGGAACCACTGGCGCTTGTTCTACACCTCCCGGTTGTATAGCGCAAAGAAAACTGCAGGTGCATTTCAGGCAAAATCTGGGCATATGACCGGCAGCCCCCACGTTCATTTAGTTAGGAACGCTCGTTGGGTTGGTTTTTACGATAGTAAGCGAAAAAATTGGCCGCGTATCTGCTCCTTTCGTTGCAAATGTCGTCAAAAGACGACAGTCTTTGTAGACATTTGCAAGGAAATGCCCCACTTTGCTTTCCCGCTCACCTATCATGCTGTTCCTGTACCGTCGCGCTCATTCCAAGGTAAACACACTAAAGGTTTGCGCAAGGCGATTTGAATTTACCGCGTTCCACTGCTACAGGCCGGGTTCCTCGATGCCAGCGCTACAGTACGGCGGAGACGCGCGTGAATGGAGGCGGCCGACTAGAAGGTTTATAGAGCCGCGTGGCCGTGCTCCACGTGCGTTCCAAGCAGAACGTGGAACCTAGCTAGTGTAACCTTTCGTTGCTGTTGCCGCGTGATTTTTCATATGCCGCCAGGAGGCAGCTGTTTCCTGCAGTAGATGTAGAATATCATTTGCTATCGAAAAACCAAGCATCCATGAAATTTTTAATAAAGGAACACTGTAAATATCCCTTGTGTACTAATTTCCTGTCTTATATTTGCGTAATGTTTTGTTCTTGTTCAACAAAGTTGACATGTATGAACATATAAACCGGGCTTAGACGTTTAAATGTGGCTGTGAGTATATAAGACTATTGCGCAATATCAATTTTACTTTGGCCGGGTGTCTGAATCGAGTCACAGAGACAGACAGACAGACCAAAATTTCTGGGTTTAAGTAGCCCAAGCAAGACTATCGTCCTTTAAAAAGCGGCCGCGTAAGAAAGAAAATGGTGCGTTCGAAGTGATGCAGAAGGCTACAGCCACGCAAGAAAAGAATTACGTGTTCGAAATGTCGCAAAACAGCTCCAGCATACGAAATTGAAGCAAGCACAAAAAGAACAGAACTCTCGCTGGTACAGTTTCAGGCAGGGGGCACGCGAGCACTGCGAAGGCGGGAAA
Organism: Haemaphysalis longicornis; assembly: GCF_048455015.1. Taxonomy (NCBI): domain Eukaryota; kingdom Metazoa; phylum Arthropoda; class Arachnida; order Ixodida; family Ixodidae; genus Haemaphysalis; species Haemaphysalis longicornis. The sequence goes on from NW_027526335.1 coordinate 6,876,791, forward strand.
TTTGAAATGCATAGGGTGGCAGCAGTGAGCGGATAACAGCGCTGCAGCCCATTATGGCGAATCACTTCTCTGCACTTCCGACAGCTTTCTCATTGAGTGGAATGGCTATAATTTTTTACATCTGTAACCATTATTATTACGGCTCTCCTTACTGAAACTTTCACTGCTTAGTTTCAAAATGCGCAATAACCTATGCTTCGCTGGCCGCCTTTTGCAGTGAATCTTATCGGGACGCTATAGGTGGTATTTATCGAAAAGTTTAGCTGTCAATTTCTTCGCTTGGCAACACTGGGAAATGGCCACGGACATGGCCGAAGCTCCATGGACATGGCGTGGCTTGTGCCAGTGCGGCCGTACGCCGTCGAAAAAAAAAATAACACCGGCGTGCTTCGTGTGCTCCGTTTCAACCCGATTCTCAACGGTGGTGTCAACAGAGATGTTATTAACCACACTCACATTGGAGTGGAGGCATTACTTTGCGTTCGGCGGGCTAGAGCTTGGAATGCCCAACCCATATCATGCGCTTTAGCACGGACAAGTACCGCCATCCCGCGGAGCCCGATGTAACCAGTGACGGCGCACTCACAGGGTTGCCCTGCATGCCTACCCCTCTATTGAATACAGGCTGTACAATGTGATACTACTTGGGCGGTCGAAACCAAAATAAGCGGCTGCACACGAAGCGGAAAACTGAAAGAGATGCGGTTCGCTGGGAAAGCTATGAGTAGTACGTGGAAGTAGAAGGCAAGAGAGAGGGAGTATCAGGAGGAGTACTGTTGGGGATGGACACGCGGAAAAGTAGAGATGAAGGAGGAGGGAGGGGGGGGGGGGAGATGCTCTGGAGCAGCTAACGACTTGCGAGATCAGTCATTTTCTCTCCCAGCACCGCTCCTCCCATTTAGGCTCCGTGTAATAGCGAGGCTTTATATTTACCTTTTATTTAATTCTAGGTTTTCCATCACATTGCTGCGATGGACCAAAGCACTGACACTCACGCGGTAAAGTTGGCGCAAGTGCGCGTGTGATATATACACACTCGAAACATCACGTCCACCGGCTGGCCACGCTTCTTGCCGTTCTAGGGCAAATGTCCGGTGTTTTCAAAGTTTGTTATGAACAGGCACTGACTATTACTTTCTTATGTCTTCCGGCCGCAAAACTAATTTTCTGGTCATTGGTTTTGTCCTTTTCATGTACGCCGACACCCTTCCATGCTGCGTGACCTGTTTCATGGGATATCGCGAGAAATGAGGTGAAGCCGACCTCTCCTGAGCTTCTGGCGTTGTTTTCAGCTTCGGTATGCAATAACTGTGGTGAGCTGAAGCCTTCACAAGCCATTTTTCTTTATAAAGCAGTGAGCTTTGCTTTTGCCTAGCGAGATGTGTTTTGCTGCTTCTTCTCTGCATTGTGTTTTTTTTTTTTTTCCAGCAAAGCACGTATTTGAAGACGGGTATACGCGCCTATAATGAGTGGAAAGTCTTTGCTGAACGGGGGTTTCTCTTAAGTTGCCTCTTCTGCAGCCCAATAGCTAGGCGATATTCTGGCATCTCTAATGAGAACTCCAATTCCAAGCATTACAGTAATGTTGTGGTGGTGGTGGTTGTTGTGTGGGATGAGGTGGTGTTAGCCTGGCTGGATATGCCAGCAATTGCCGTGCCCGAGCTCCTCCTAATTAGTCAATATTAGGGCCCTTTCAACACGAGTGTGCCAGTTCGGTCGCCTGAAGGAAGCTTAGTAGAAGATGGTTGCCAACTTTCGAATCGAATCAATGATGCCTTTTGAACAATTCTTAAATGCTCCTAAGACACTTTCTACCACTTGGTGTCTGTCCTGACTGCTGACCCCCTTCACAAAAACTATGAAGTCATCCACATATCTGAAACACTTCACGATGCTACGGCCAAAGCACTCTTCAATACTTTGTCACAGTACGCTAAAAATATTTTGCCACGCATGGAGGCAATACACGAACCAATGCACACACCATACCTCTGCACAAAGTGCTGGTTAATAAAGAAAACATAGGTGGATTCAAGGTAAAAGGTTAAATGTTCATAAAATCATTGACAGACAGCACGCTAGCGTTCTGGATTGCGATTGGTCCACTTTCTTCAATTAAAGTCCTCACTCAACCATTTCTCTTTGAGGAACACTATAAAAAAAATCCTCAAGGTCTATAGAGAAGGCAAACTCAGCTCCCGTGCTGCCCAATTGTGCTAAAACTTCTACTAGCTCGAGCGATTCTCTAGCACAGAGTAAAAAGACGGGACACGAGTAAGAGATAGGCACCATAAATAGAAATAGAAGCAGAGATAGAAATAGACACCACAAAAAAAGTTGCCTGTCTTTTTTCGCTGGTAAAATGGTTCTAAGTCAACAGCAACTAGCCCAACTTTCAGCTTTAGTTTTTAGTAAGGTCACTGCGCAACACCCCACATTACGAGGAACCACCAAAACCACCACCATCGTCATCGTCATCGCGGGAAATTTGACTTGAGCAAACCTTCATTCGTTCATCATGTGAACAGCGAGAAAGGAGGGAAAGAGCGTTAGGGGCGGGTGAAGAAGAGAGCAAGGAAGGTTGGCAGGAGTCGCATAAGACTGCCATCTTTCCACAAAATTTGCAATGGAACAAGCAGATACATTGCCAATTTTATTTTCTTCGTCTATGTCTGGCCTCAGTTTTTTAGCCTAGTATCTGTATGAGCCGTATCACAAGTATAGAAGCTTAGCAAGTTGTTGCCTGTGCCACTGCCGGACTCAGCTCCCCTTTCGCGCTCCCTTTACGGCCTTCTCAATACTGGCGCGGCGCACGGGATTTTTTCTGACGCGTAGTTGGGAGGCTGACTTCACGGAGACAGCGGCACCTGACCGCAAGCCCCGCGTAGCTGCGTCTCCGGCGAAAGCTAAGAGCGAGCGCAGCTTGAGAGCCGACAACGTAACCAGCATTTTCGCGGCGGCGTTTCCGCACGAAGGAACAGTTGGTGTAACCGATTTTTCACAGATTTTTTGTTGAGGTACATAAACGAGAAACACGAAATATATTTTTTAATGCAATAATATCGGAACAAAAGTTATTCGCGCAATTCGCTTGCCTCCCCAACTTGAGGAACACGGTGATAGACATTTTTATTTTAGACCAAGATTTATATGCTTTCCACAAAAAATCACATGTCGTATGACTATAATGGAATAAAAAGACAGCAAAATCCCCCAAGAGCTGCCTCATGTAGATGTGTAAAGCGCAAAAAATGACACCAAGGTCGAAGTGAGACCTTGAGACCTTCTCACCAAGTGAGAAGCGCTACTTCCAACTAACATTTACTCGTAAAAACGTTCATGTACATACACACAGAAAACATGCGCATATCACAAAGAAATCACACTCTAGAGCATATATAACCGTACATCAGACGGCCACATGACAATATTTTTTGACACAGCTCGTGCACCTACGTACAGATAATAACTAGATGACAACCGACACTCAATTGTGACACCTCGTACCACAAAATAAAAAAAAAACGAACACAGTGGAGACCGAAAAAAACCCAACAAGGCAGAGAAAGCAAGTGCGGCAGTTTGGAATCATTCAAGTACAAAAACGCAATTTCATTTCTTTGGCCGAGAAACACAAAGACAGTATGCTTATACAAACGTGACCATGGCGAGCAATTTCAAACGTCCCAATCGTTTCTCTTGCGAGCTGGTTTTTATGCTTTGCTGTTGCTACAGTCTCGTGAAAGCGAGGCGTGCATTTGCATTTCCGGCAATGCGCACTGAGCTGCCATATGTGCCCACTTTTCACGTTCCACAGATTCTCGCGCAAGCGCACGTTCAAGAATAGCGATATCTGCCCTACGTATTTGTGACTGGATGGTAGAGGGATTACACGTCTGCGATGCAATACTAACTTACCCAGACCGCCTTAATCTGCCCAATACAGTCTATCAGGAAACTAAGTATCAAGCACGCGTCTCTAAAAATGTAACAGGGTAGAAAAAATACAATGGCCAGTTTGCTGCAACTATAACGTTCCCATCTATCGTTTCAAAATAAAAAATAGTCCCTGGTCGGGGCTCTTCGTGCTGCGGGCATCCCGGACTAGGGACACCAACCATACGGGGCGATCACCTCAAGACCAACGCAGGAGAGCATATTCCGCACATTTAACATTTGTGGCAAGCAAACGTTTATACTACTACTACTACAGCTACTACTACTTGTCAGCTGTGTTCGTACCCCGCTGTGCGAGTTTCCCTTTAATTGGTGTCTTTGAAAAATTGCTCAGACCTGATATTTATAAACAGCTCGGCAATCTTCTTTGACAAATCTTAAATCTGATTGTTGATTGGATAGCAGTTCAACGATGACGTTCCAGTTGAGCAGATATTGTTAGCTTGTTGGAAGGCAACACCTGCACAATAAGGCATTCACTTCTTGCATGTAGCGATTTTAGGTCTTTGCACTGAACTCCTAGAACTCGAAGCCCCTTCTCTACAATGCAGCCTATCTTGAATACATCTTTCGGTGGCACCACCAGTAGTTTTCACAGCTCTGAGTGCTGGCCAACGTAATTGGGTTAGATGCTGGCAGCTCATTGGACAGCAGCGCGTGGCAGCATATTCATCGCAGTACGTGCAACCATGCACTTTCCGCGTCACAAATTCTTGTATACGTATATCATATATAGGGCAGTACTCACCGCTGCGGCGCACAAACTGCGCCTTTAAACGCACTTGGAGGAGGTGGCAGCAACGGTGGCCTAGCAGCATTACCCCGAACTTTCGGCGGCAGGCAGCAGGCTGCCCTAGTGCAAAGGCCGTAAAGGGAGCGCGGGAGGGCAGCCGAGTCCGACAGTGCCATTGAAGTGTTCGTCCTCACAACCAGCGTTACTGTAAAAGTGATTTTCTGTGGTACTGATCTTCTTGTAGGCTGAAAACGGGTTTAAAAAAGCGGCGCCAAAAGTGACGCCCAAAAAGCTCCACAAAAACTGTGGGTGACACTTCCTATTGGTTGAATCCGATGTACTGTGTACAATTCCTGTGAAGCCTGTGTTAAACTTTTAAAGCAAAGCTTTTCTACCTCTACCAGCCAACGATTTCGTCATGGCGTGCGCGACAAGAAACTCCAATCCCAACGCGGCTGAGGATGGGGAGAGCGCTTTTCACTCATGGAGCACAGTATAGATGGCGGGGCAAATGGGCGCTATTACCCAACGTTCCCCGAGCGCTGGAGCTGCTCACCCCGGCGGGTGCGTCGGCGGTACTATTCCCTCGGCTTTGTCCTCTGCTTTAGCGACGGTTATTTTGTGCTTGCTTTGGCGCAGCTTCGCGTACATTGAGCGCTTCTTTCTCACGGCTTGATTAACTTGTTCGACAGCACCTCGTGGGTAACTCAGAGCCGGTGGAATTAAGTGGTCGTGCGGCAAATATACGTTAAGGATTGGTTCGCAGGGCTGGAAAACAAAATGTAGAGACCACATACACACATCTGGCCGCTAGAGAAACCCTAACATTTGCGCACTGCTTGCCACGAGTGGGACTCCATTTTCTAAATTGGTGAATACCGATTCGGTTGTATTTTAATAGGTATCACAAAATGCGAAAGGAGGAACAGGTTCTGATAAATAGTAATTACAAAAGTTCCCTGAGCTTTCTCGCACTTCTCAAACTTGCTGAACTTACTAGTTTAAATCGGTATAAGTGGGCATCACTAAGCTCAGCTGCCGAATTGTTTCGGTGTCGGCGCTTGTGTCTGGCGGGGGTGTAGCCCCGAGCTATAGCACGTCAGGATGGCTAGGTTCCGCTGTGTCACCCTTCGAAATACGCACTTCTCCGTTTCCTTTCTGCCGACGCAAGGCCGAGCTACAGCGGCGGCGTACGCCGCTTTAGCCCGGCCTGGCCGACGCTTCTGCGTTCGGAACCCCGCCTCCGCGAATTCCAGTGACGGCTGGCAGAATATCTTGTTTGTCTTTGTAGAGCCACGTGTGAATTTGGGTGACGTCGCATGGGCAATTGTTGTGGGTGTCGTTTGCAGCTTTGCTTTTCAACCACCTTCAAGCAAATGTTTTACGAGTGTACGCTTACACGTTTCGAGCGTACGCGCTTACACGCTTGCCTGCGTTCAAATGGGGTTTCAGCTCTCTTCGGTGGGAACTATTCCTTCGCTTTTGTTTTTTTCTTTCGGAAACGTTTCCCCGCCGATGCGCTCGCGTGCGTTTCAAGAGAGAGAGAGAGAGAGAGAGAGAGAATAAACTTTATTTAATGGGAGGAGTCAAGCGGGCGGTTTTCTCCGTTCACGACCCCGTTGGAGCGTTCAACGGGCTCCTGTAATGGCGGTACCTCGCGTGCTTTTATATTCAACCAGCACGGCAAGGGCTTTATTTTGTATAAAAGTTTTATCAATCTTGAAGGCTCTCATGAAACCGTGCCATTTTCATGAGGTTGATTGGCAATCCAATAAATGACCAATTGAGTGCAAAATAACGAAACGGCTTCTTTGGAAGCATTCCACATCACGAGGCGTCCCAATGCGCGAGCTTAAACTCCACAATTGCGAGGCGTAGCCGTCCTCGCCAGTACACCGCATTTTAACGGTGCGAAATAACTCCAACCCTACCACTGTACGGTAGCAGGAACGAGCAGCGTCGCGTCGCCTATTAGAGAGATCGAAGTCAGTCGAAAGCGTCAAGGTGGGTCGTGAAGGAAAGCGTCTCAAACGGCAAAGTTATAAAGCCGTTTGACAACGCGACCCAGACACAAGGCAGGCATTCAACCACATATTTATGCTTTCTCATACACAGCTCACAATAAGGGCTTGGGTGTCTTCGAACTTTTTTCATTCCCCATCGCGCGGAGAAATGTAATAAAAGATAGAAAACTCAGTAGAATCGCATTACGAGACCCACTTACGTTCACCTGGGGAACTGCCGTTCAGCGTAGCCGACAGATGCCGGGAAAACATTGCTAAGTATAACACCGAGGCTGACCTCATTCAGGGAGGAAGTAACGGGGTCGGAACCCACAGGGGTTGCCACCATCAATAAAATCTTCGCCAAACACTGTTCCGAAAATTCGGACACTGTTGCCGGAAAAGCAGACGGCGGTGAGGATTCAAGCCTTTCTATCTTCGAGGTGATGGAACGGAGACGGCAGAAACCCCTCTTCTTCACAGCTGGGGTATAGACTAAATTCCTTGTCGGCTGAGATTTTTTTTTTTTGCCTGTCTCTCTTTGGCACGGACTTGCGTGCGTTGTCTGCGCTCGGTCTTTTACGCGCACCGCGCTCGCTTCAGATTGCGTTAGCGCGTTCTCTTCACTCGCTATATTCCCTGGTTTATCACCACTCCTGTATAGCGCATATTTCCTGGTGCCGCTGGCACTCTCACCAGGGCACTCCGGACGAACTAATTGGGATGATTAGAAAAAGCGTCTCCAACTTTGGGGGAACCCTTTTCTCCCTCCCTTTCTTATTGCCTGCGGCGTTGTGTGCTGTCGACACATCGTTGCGTGCCGTCCACACTTAGACGATCTGTTGCTTGAGCCGCGTAGCCTTGGCAACGCTGCTTTGGGTGTGGACTGCGTTCGGTACGAATGTTTAAACAAGTGCGCGAGGAATGAGTAACTAGGGGGAGATAGCGTGGATAATTATCGCCTTCTCGCCTTCTTCGAGCACCAAAGCGAAATAGAAGAATAAAGCGTAATTGAGAATGGTTGCTTGCTTTTTGTGTGTGCGATTCGAAGGCACAACCCAGCCGGAAATGACAGCTTTTCATTTCCTGGCGGACCATTATAAAAAGGTCACTATCTCCGCGTCATCCGGTACTGAACTTCGTAATTAAGAATAATTCCTCCTTTCTTAACCTTCCTCGAAGGCTTCGGTTTTCAACAGCCGAACTAATACTGGGTCGGTGCAATAACGCTAAATAAAAGGCGCTTAGGCTCCTGGTTGGGTGCCAACTTTATTACATTGAAAGCATATGTTGGAGTTTCCTCTTCTGCGCTGTAGCAGGCGACGCCCATCATGATCAGTTTAATCACCACCGACGAAGCGGTGGCACGCGCTCTCGCTCCACCCGCAGCCAGTTCGAATAAAGCCTTCATTCTTACTATACGTGTGCTCTCCGCTCTCTCATGACGGCTTGGCCGTCGGAGGACCTCGAGGTCCATTACATGGTTTCGGAAAGCCGGGATCTCAAGACAAGGCCAACCGCATCGACGCACGGAGCCGCGAAAGCCTGTAAACCTACGCGGCGCCTGCGACCTTGGCCCCAGAATCCCCGGCCGGCAGCTTACTTCCATGGAACGGGTTCTCCGACGTCGTCAGAGCCTCAGCTCACAACTGGACGGCATAATAACCGAAGCGGAAGGGGCACTGCGAGGGCGACCAGGACTTTCGGTGACCGAGGTGAGCGTCCTGCTTGAACGAATCGAGGCGCGTCACCTCAGATCAAGGATCTCGACGACAAGATATTTAACGAGACGCCAGACGACCTGCTCGACAGTCAGACCTCAGACGCGGGAAATTCGGGGACAAGGTCGTGAATACGGCAGCACCCTGCGCTTCAGCTAGCAAGACGCGCTCGCATCCAGACTTGTACGATCAACGAGTTCCCCGACTAGGTCTACCAGTGAGTCAAAGCTACCTCAGCTTGAGCTCATTAAGTTTGATAAAAACCGGAAACAACTGGCACCGCTTTTGCATGCAGTTTGCGTCGGCTGTGCACAACAACGAGGGCCTGAGCACAGCTGACACATTTAACTATCTGAACACTCTCGTGACCGGAGCTGCCGCATCGGCCATCTGCGGACTCCAGGTCAGCGAGGAGTGTTATAAAGACGCCATCGACATCCTAAAGAAGCGCTTCGGTGACGGGAGAATAATAATTCAGGATCATCTCCGAAGCCTTCTGGACTTGAAACCAGTTTCGTCGTCTTCGAACGTACATCAACATCCTACAGCTATACGACGAGGTCCAAGTACACGTCCGAAGTTTGAAGGCGCTTGCAACTAGTCCCGCTAATCACTGCCTAATGATGCTACGGGGATCCTCTTCAGAGTATTGCCATGCGACATGGTTCTGAAGCTTTACCAATGCTTTAGCCCACTGGTGCCTTGAACAACGATATTCACCTCAACTCAAGCACTAATTGACCAACAGCAGCAGACGACACATCCCGAACAAGAGTTTCAGCAGCTTCTCGAGTTCATCGATTATCAAGTCCAGTGTCGAGAAGCAGTGCAGAACCATGCAGGAGTAAGAACTTCAGACGTCGCTGTGATACTGGAAGAACCGCTTAGACAACGGCATCTTAATGAACACACCATGTCGACTTTGCAAATCTCTGCAAACAATCCTCAACGATGCTTCTTCTACCAGGCCACGAAGCATCGATCAGATATGTGACCGCGAAGAGTGGGGCATCACACTAAAGAAGCAGCTGCTCACCAAGGAACGTCGATGCTTCCGGTGCCTGAAGCAAGGGCACTTGACAAGTGTGCACGCAAGCATGCAAACACCATGTACACATCAGGCGTCCCAAGCAGCAACACTGACCTCGATACCAGTCAGCCTGCTTTCACGCAAACTGGCCCTATGGTTCAGCTTGAATCTTTGACCGCTGAGGTCGCAGGCTCTGCATCTTCGGGTGGCTACTGAATTTTCTTCGTCGTTTTATTACGGCAGGTGCGTTGAAGAGATTAGGTTGCGAATTCATAAGGGAGGAGACTTCGACCGTTGGTGTCTTTGGAGGTCCAAAAAAGACAAAAACCTTTCGAAAAGTACGTCTGTTAAAAGCTACCGAAAAGACAGAGAAACCCGCACAGATTGAGGTGCTCGAAATCGGCACACTATGCAACGAGCACATTCCTATACCGGACGACCAAGTCATCACGACGATAAGAGAAATGCACTTCGACACACAGGCACTCGGAGCATAACGATTCAGCGAAACCGAAATATCGATCCTGATTGGTGCGCATCACTACTGGGAATTTATAACAGGCAACGTTAAGGCAGTGACCCCCACGCTTAAAGCGGTGAAAACGTTGGCTGGACACTTTAAGGACCATTGCCATTAGGAGAAAATACCACGCACTGCGCCAAGGCTATCGTGCTCCGAGCGTGCGTGGAAGACAACGAGGAGTATAAAGATCTGAACCGTTACTCGGACTTTGGAAACATTGGTGTAAAATGCAACCCCGAACTAATCTCCAACACCGAAGTGGTGATGACGCAGTTTGAAAAAGCAGTCGGACCGGCGAACGAGTGACAAGAGGTTTACCCGTGTAAACCAGGCCTCGCCCTAGGGGATAGCCTTGCTGTTGCGACGATGCGGCTGCACAGCCCAACGAAAAGACTACTAAAAGATGGTAAACTTGTGAGAAGCTATGATGCAATGACTGGGGCACACTTGAAAGATGGAACCAAGAACTTGCCGTCTCCCGTGAGGCAGCCCGACCACGCACAGGTACTACATGGAGGAGTACGAGACACCCTGAACCAAGATCGCAAGAGGTTCCGGAAACCCATCGCCGACAAGTAGTAACAAAGACATTCGATGGCGCTTTGCCCGCTGAAGTCTTCAGCCAAGAAATACATCCGCTCCGCAAAGGCCGTTTAACTGTTGCCTGAGTCATCTGTCGGCGGGGGAGAATGTTGGAACTTCCTCTTCTGCGCTGTAGCAGACGACGCCCATCTTCATCAGTTTCACCAGCACAGATGAAGCGGTGGCACGTGCTCTCGCTGCACCCGCCGCCGGTTTGATTAAACCCTCATTAAGACTAGACGTGTGCTCTCCGTTCTCTCACGAGGGCTTGGCATACACCTTTCCATAGACATACGTTTCGCTGTAAAGTTAAACGCGTTCTCTTTGGCTATTAGTGCATACAGCATACTTGGGATAGGTAACTCGCTTTTTTTTTCCTTCTGGCTGGGGGGACAGACCACAGGGTCATCCACACTTTTCGTGGTCCTAAAAACCACTAGCTCCATCCACGCGGATGTCCCAAACCGTCGTCAAGACAAACAATACTTAGGTAAAAACTTTCTGAAACTACCACAAACGGCGACACAGTTTTCAGCTCCCCGCACGGGGAAACGGATAGCCGGCTGGCCGGCCGGCACTCTGTCCATCGATTCACCGGCAAAGCCAAGACTTTTAAAAATTCTTGAACAAGGTGTTTATACGTGCAAAATATTACCAAACTACCAAGTCTTGCAGCATACTGCACACTTGGCAACATTGTTCATCAAAAAGAAACCATTATACATATTGAAGCAAGACATGAACATTCAACATTTACTAGAATGGTGTCGTAATAAAAATAGTCGTGGGTATATATTCTGAGATAGCAAACACAAAATGCGCTAAAACAATATTTAACCACAACAGACACAAAAAGCTCGCACGCAAGCCTGCAGATCGTTGCTCGGGCGGTAAGCCGAACCGTAACAAACGGTGCAACCACATAGTTCGGCAGTAGTCCGAGAGAAAATTAAATTAAATTAAGAAAGCCTCAGTTACCTTTATCATGAAAGACCCCGTGACAGGAGGGGAAGAGCGTGAGAGGTGAAAGAGGGAGAGGATCTAGAGAATGCTACGGGGCAGGACCGGCAGAAGACTATCGTCTTTCGACAACACTTCCAGCGAAGCAAGGAGATACGCGGCTATTTTTTTATTTATAGTTGGCATGCGTTGCCGAGTGTTCTTCTCCCATCCGCCCCCCCCCCCCCCCTTCGCCGGAAAGAGTAACTCATTTCATTTGCACAGAAATGCAGAAGTACTAGATTTAATGCCGTTAATCGTTATAATAGCGTTAGTGTAGATATTTTGTTAAACAGAATTAAAACCAAATCCCGAGAAATTGAAAAAAGAACACTACAAATGTACAAAGAGAAATACCGAAATGAGAAAATATGGTTCTCATAGATATCTCGCCCAGAAAAAGAAGGCGAAAAAGCACAGAAATGAACGACATGAAATCTTTAGAACGGTACAACCGTGTAACATCCTGCATTTTCACTAAAATCCATAAATGGTGGTGGTAACATACGTTCTCGTTATAATAATGCAAATGCAGATTTTGCATCGAATGGAACTTTTGAAAACATATTTGAAAACAGACCAACCGTATAACGTCCTGTACTTGCGCAAAAATGCATAATTGGCGTAGTTAACACGTTGAATCGGTATAATAACGTAAATAAATATTCTGTTTGAACAGAATCTTAAAAACCAATAAATACAAATCATAGAAAAAAGTTTTAAGAGAGAGAGAGAGAGAGAGAGAGAGAGAGAGAGAGAGAGAGAGAGAGAGAGAGAGAGAGAGAGAGAGAGAGAGAGAGAGAGTTTAAAGTTAAAAGTGAAGTAACATATTCGCCCGTCTTCCTATAAATAGAAACCAAAAATAAAAAATCCCGGCAAAGAACTACGTCAGCACAAATAGAAATTAGAAAAAAGAACAGCCGTGTAACGCCTTGTATTTGCACAAAATACATACATCGGAGGAGTTAATCCATTTAGTCGTTATCATTTTTCTGCCTAAGGAAACGTACTGCATTTATAACTATGTAGTGTCAACCAAAAGCTGCTCTCCATAGGAAAGTGAAGGCCACCAAATCCTGCAATGATTTCTTGAAAGGCGACCTCGATTTCTTTAACCCCTTACCGTTAAGCACTGCAGATTTTGTTTCAGCACTTGAACCTCTGTTGGTTATTCTCAAAGAATAAATCTTGCGCCTGCATACATTGCGCGTCCTGCTATCAGCACGATAAAAACACTCACTTAAACAGTGAACTTTGACCGAGATTGCCAGCCCGAGACAATGATTGATAGGTTTTGAAAAGGTTTCCCGTCACTCGGATTCACTAATGCGGCTACCATATCAGATCTCCTTCAAAGCTCTGTCAAGGTGACGCACTGGTTGCCCTATCGCGTTCTTCACTGAACTCCATGTTAGGTTGACGCAGTATTTTTTCTTTCCATGACACATTCGTCACAGCCTTGTACGCACTTCACGATCTTAGAGAATATCCTGCCGACGTGCTCTGATTGCAAACACTGTTCCCATGGCTGCAAGTGGGGAGTCGCATTACAGGCGGTCGCACTTCGTGAGCGAAAAAAAAAAAAGCGCGACTCGGACTTTCGAATTTTTTTTTGTAATCAAGTATTGTGTACCTAAATGTTTATGTAGATAGTTTTTTTTCCTTAATTTAAGCATACAATTTAAGCAAATTTAAGCATACAATATTGCACATGTCATATTTTGCTTAGAGTCCAATACTGTGTACATAAAATGTATGCGCAATATATGAGTGTAGTATATGTGTTTTCACGACTTCGAATCAAAGACGTCCTCATATGAATTTTGAATAAACGCAAAGCAAAAATAATGTTTGTGTAACGCTCCAATTAATATTGCCACAAAGACAATTCGACACAAGAAAACACACTATTGCCTACATGTTTTCTTCGTTCAATTATTAAACACGTTACTGCCCCCATACCAAACAACGGGCGGCGGCCATTTCGAGTCATAGCCGCCGCTCGTACAACTTTCGCGCCTGGTGCCATTGCCGAGCGGCCCATGAGGCAGCGACCGGCGGCAGGCGCGACAGTTGGGCAAGCGTTGGTTTCAGAGGCCGGCGCGCGGCGGCCCGGTCCGGCTGCCGCGGGAAAATGACGTAAGCAGCGTCCGCGACGTCATCAACCTCCTTTCTCTCCTCGCCACTCGTTGCCATGACGATAAGTGCAACGTTTTTTATACGCCACGTACAACTAGGGGATGATTTGGCGCTGTTGGTGCGAATTACGCAGGACCACGGTGGATGCTACAGAGGCCGCCCCGTGATAGAAACGCGATTCACGGTAAACGGCGTTATCGCCCACACCGGTTGTGTTCGGTACGGCTTGCCGCAGCGATACAGTGAAGTACAGTCTAGTATTTTGTGCGACCGCAGTCACCTGTCACTGTCAGCAACGCGAGATCGTCGGTGAAGGCGAGGCGTGCGCACACAGAACCATTCTGGCCGGCAGCGGCCAGCGGGGGCAGCACCACGAAATAGCTATTTATCGCCCGCACAGAACGGAATTCTAAAGCGACTACTAATTGTTTTTATACCTCCAACTGAAAGAAAGTCGGCCGGAAGTGACGAAAATATCCTGTTTGCGATAAGATATGAATAAATGGGATGCTGAAACTTTAAAATACAGCGGAGAAGAACAAAAACAGTTTCACTGAGTTTGTAATTTAGCTTAAGGGCGTAAGCACTAGTATCTACCTCAGATGTTTCGCGGCCATCCAATCTAAGGAGTTAACATACTCAGAAAAATTGTTGCAGGAGGCTTTGGAAGATTTCACGTATATAAAGCTGTAACCGGCGGAATTCCTTCAAGCATTTCTTTTTGAGTTGTGCTTTACTCTCCTAGAGTTTTCGATTGTAAGGAATCCACAATACCTGAAGTAAGCAAACTTTTTCAGGGAGAGTGAAGCCAATCTGACTGCTTAGAAAGCTACGATCGTGAAATGGAAGAATCTTACGCAGAGGAGTTTCACTTCATGGCTTGTATTATATGGTATAATGGGAGGAAAACAGAAAAGAAAAAAAATATTTCGTGATTTCACAGTATGAGGTGCAGAAAAATGAAAGAAATTTGGCCTCAAGCACGCATACACCTGCATTTTATGGCACTTCAGCGTTTGCGTGGCCTCTTACGAAATGCGATATGTCTGTTCGAAATGTCTGTTGGTACGTCAGCAGCGCTTCAAGGTGACGCTTCATAATCGCCAGGTTGATTCTGCGAATGCAAAAACAGTTCTCGAGGAATATATGTCGATTCTCAGCATACGTAGTGAAACAGCCACAAAAAAGTTGCGCTTTATGCAAACAGTTCCCAAGGGCTGGGCACGTGCACACATATTCGTTAGCGTTTTCTTACTAATCTCTAAAAGATTGCTCTCGAAAGGTGGAGCATTACTTCTTCAGCGGATAACACCTGTTTCTGTTAGGAAGCCCGAATGATTGGTGTCTGTCTCGTCACACGCAGTTACTTATTAGATTTCGTTGTAAGTAGAGGCCTGACGCAAGAGTGTAGAAATATTTTCCTCTTCTACTTCTACATTGGGCTCCATTGACCCTAAATGCCATATTGTTCTCTAGGATTTTAGCAGCAGCAAGAAAAACAGAACAGATACCAATCTCGTGCAAGCCCGCAAGTCGCACTCGTGTGAACCTAATTGTTCCCACTCGAACAATCGAGCGAATCAGAAGGGCTGAAAGTTAGTTGTGGAAGGGTGACGGGAAAACAAACAAAACAGAGGGGGTAGTGACACAAACAGAAAACACACAGCACTGCCAACTACTGTACCAAGCATCAGAATAGAGGCGAGTTGGAAGGAATCCCTGCGATGACATTGCACCAGCATGAGACACTCCAAACAGGTTCAGTCTGCTGACTGGAAGTGCAGTGGGGCCTAAACGAGAGTTGGCTGCGTGAAGCGGGGTGGCCTAATTACCTGGCCAGGATTACGTCTTCTCGAGTTGAGCCGTAGCTTTCGCTGCTGACGGCCCGAGACAGCGACGAAAGCGCCGAGCAAAACCTGCTACAGATAGCGTCCGCCGTTGCATCTCTGCCGGCGTTACGTGCGCACAACGCACGCCTCCCCCCCTCCCCCCCCCTTCCCACACACACACACACACACACAGTATTGGGGAAGGGAAGAGTGCGGCTGCTGAAAAGAGGAATTGGAGTTTTCCCATCTTTCCGCACTGTCTTCCGTACCTTTGTTTCCGAGCTCTCTAGCATGCGGTTAATTCTTCTTTGCCCTTCCCGTAGTTTAGAGAACTTTTTCACTATCCAACTACAAATTGTTCGTAAACTACAAATATACCCGTTCCCCTTAGCCTATATTCTTAAAATTTCCCTGCGGTCTAGTCCACTTATAACAATATCCAAGTGCCAAGGAAATCACATCGTTATAACCGATAATTGTTATAAGTGGGTTGCGAAATAAAAAGAAGGAGCAGAGCTCAAAACGTCTTATTCGCATGCCAGCAAGGTCGTACTACTACTAATTTGCGGTAAGGAAGCCACAGTCGGTCACCTTTGTTTGCCGCGTGTAAAGCGAGCTCAAATCTTTTCCAAGAGCATCAATAGGTGCTTCACCTAGCTGAGGTAAATGTCCTTGGCGGAAACAAAGTCCACGAGGGACTGTGTCGCGCATTGGGCCTCCTACGAAGACACTACCTGAATAGGCTGCGCAACCGCGTCATTAGTCATCACTGTTGCACTTTTGGTGCACAATATAAGCGGAGCCGATCGTTATATCCGATATCATGGCACTGGAGCATTGTAATAAGCGGTTTATTTCACCATAGAAAGAATACAAAGGTTGATGGTGCTATAGCTGTTCATCGTTATATCCGATATATTGTTATAAACGGAATCGTTTTAAGTGGACTCGACTGTATATCTATTGCTTGGTTTCTAAATTTGTGATTACATCTCCGATAGCTGCAAAAGCGAATTTCGAATACGTCATTACGCCTATATTATGCGTGCGGAGATATAGAAAGTGAGATGGCTAGCGTTACAAAAGTCAGCAACACATCAGTTATTGGAGGCCTCAGTGATTGGAAGGGCTGATCGAGTTATCAAAGGCTAGCTGTTTCGAAGTGAGAAATGTCGTATATTGTTTGCATGGCTCTACTAAAGTGACATACATGTTGTTTATTTTTCTGACTTGTTTACCCTTGCAGAAAGATATACGAAAAAACAACGCTATACAAAAAACATGCGGCGAGGAACGCGATTGTCCTAAGAGATACTCAACACACATTTGCAAGTCACTCCGGATACATTTACGCCGGCAAAATTACGAGGACGGCGGCAAAACCAGCCAGCGCCAGCAAATAAGCCAGGTCCTTGACTCACAGATATTCAGTAAACAATGATGGGGTTTTCGGCCCGAGAAGGATGCCTATTCTCGTCCCCAGGGCTCGCTTTATTATTCATAAACAGCCGTTTTGCCGTATGCCGCCTCCTCGCTTTGTTCTTAGGCGATGCACTCTGTTCCTCCTCTGTTTCGCCCGGACGCATATGTGCGTGCACAACGCGATGAAAGAAATCCCCTCGAGGGCGGGCATGTGTTTCTTCTTCCTTCGAGCACGCTGATTCCGGAGCTACCCCACAACTGGTCTGGCACACTTTGAGAAACGAGCAGCTTTGCTGTTCAGCTACTCAAGGTTTCGGCTCCTTCTGAGATAAATACCCATTTTTTTTTTGTATTTGCCTTGTCAGTGTTTATGTCTCTTAGGTAGTATGGTGTATTTCGCTTCCTCTTTCTGCTTTCTCTTATCTGCTTTTTTTTGTCCGTTGTCCACGGTAGCGAGACTGGGTGAAATGAATGCCTAACATCATTTCCTAACTGCGGCCTGCAAAAAAACTGAACGGGGATGTGGCAACTGCACGGACCACGAAATCAGTTTGAAGTCGCTTTTAACTTGTGCATGGTAAGGAAAACAATGTAACCATACACAGCGGTATTGGCCTAACCCACGGTGTAAGAGTATTTACACCGTTGCCTAACCTGATCAGCTAGCTACTTTGGATAGGTTTTATCTTTTATTTCCTTCGGTCGTTCATTGAACTTCGCTTTTGACCATAGCAGCAAGGTAAAAGTCAAAGGGAAGCCGAGAGGAATAGGCCCCTGTGACACGGTGTATTTGAATAATATTTTGGGCAAATAAATCCACTGAAAAAAAAAATGCACAGTTGAAGCGAGCCACAAAATACTCGGCCAACGGGCGTTGGAATGTGTGGTTTAGAAAAGGTTTTCTTTCTGTTTCAGCAGAAGTCTTTGCTAGTGAGAGTAAGAGTCCGTGGATAAAACTTCCTAAATGCCTAAACGCTTCTTACTAGTTGTGATTGAAAAAGGATTCATGCCCAGTTGATTGCCGCTGGCTGCTCCTTCACTTTGGCGCTGGTAGTTGCGTTTTCGAGTTTTGCGATGAAGTTGCGGCAGGCTATTGAAGCGAGACCTTATGTGTTTTACTAAACGCGAAAATCGACTGTCGTCGTCACCTGTGTGAACACGAATGGTACCAACGGGCACTTCACTTCAGCGGAACGAACTGCACACCGGAGGATGGTGGTGTTCTGGCGCTGATTCTCGGCTTTTTCATTTCTGCACTTGAGCACTGATAATTGCTTCTAGCGAATTTCTCTAGAGTTCTGGTTTGCCTGTTGGATGTAGTACAGACTTATTTGAACATTGCTGAGAATTGTATAGCTGCGCAGAACGGCTTGAATCGCTGTTGCCTATTGGCTCTGCATATGCGCAGATGTTGGCTAGCATCTTAGTAATTTCCTAGTACTTTATTGATTAACTCTGGCTACTTCATGTGTCGGACGTGCACCTGGGCTATGACTCGCGCCGTACTGGATTGCTGCGGGTTAGTTTTCGACACCTGGGGATCTTTAACGTGTGCGACACACGGGCGTTCTTGCTTTTCGCCAACGTCAAAATAGCGGCCGCTGCGGCGGGGAATCGAACCGACATAAATGGGTTCAGCAGTGCAACGCCTTAGCCACTGAGCCAACGCGACGGATTTCTTGTATTTTACCAATGCGCCGCACGTGCTCAAGCCCATTTTATAGTCCTGGTCTTTTTTTGTGCTAAAAATGCGCCACACGTCCTATGAAACGCTTCGTACTTACGTCGCTTTAGCAGCCGGCTTCGTACCCCGCCACCATTTCCTGCTTTTTAACGCGAACGTGTTTTATTCTGGGATTTACGAAGACTTCGCTAACGTCATATCCGTCACGGAAGTGACGCCAGTACAACGAAATAAGTGACATGTAGAGGGTGCACCCCTGCACACACGGTCTTCTTGCGGGGAAGCAACCTGTAGTACTCAAGAGCACGTTATTCTTCGGGTTGTTCGTATTCGGGTTTTATATTTTACACAAAAATATTTTATGCCGGGATACACCAAGATTTCACTGATGTCATATCCGTCACGGAAATGACGTCAGTACACCTTTGCCGCAGTGACCCGCCAGCAGGACGTGGCTCGTCAAGCACACCCACAAGGCAGCTGCCGACTCGCAAATCATGATCAGTTGCAGATTTCGCTGCACATTTCACTTTCGCGTTTTACCGATTTCTATGACAGAGAAATCAGCCACAGTTTTCTTCATTCGCAATGGACCATTTAAAGCTGCATATAAAAAATAATACCATTACTTACAACGAACATTCAACCGTCTTCCTGCGTCTAGTGACCGCAACATAGCTCGGGACTCACGGCCGTAAGCTGGAGATTGAGCACTAAGGCAAGACAGGATAGAGCAAGATGCCGCATCCCCTTCTGTTAATTGCACGTAAACCTAGGCTTCGCACGCGAAATAATGCTGAAATGCAGTTCTCGATCCTTGTTTATGGCGCGTAATGTTCGGGCAATCTGTATAGCTGGGCAGGTGTACCATATACCGCGTTCATTCTGGCACATTCAACCGCACGTGCTTTTTGCTTCTGCCACTATATTTCCCGCGCGAGGGTGGAGGGAAAGATGAAGAGGGGCGAAGAAGGGGAAACAAATAGCTGGGCATGTTAACAATGGTTTGTCATAGGCTGGCTCTTTCGATATTATCAGCAGGACAGTTATGATTATCAATCGAAAGTTCGACTCTATTTGCCGCGAGGTTTCACTAAGTTTAGTTGGCAAAAAAAAAAGCAAAAAAAGCAGTCCTGAATTTATTTTTTGCATGGAAATTAACTTATTCCCCTAAATACATTGAGCTCTGACCTCAGATTTAGTGTTCGAGCTTTAGCGTTTGACCAGCTCAAATTATTGTATCAGTAAACAGTTTCAACAGGTGGGATGAAGAAGCTGTAGCAGAATCAGGAAAACAAGATGCTGACGTTATGAATCCACTAGTTTAGTTTTATGGTGGAATTAAGCGCATGTATAAAGAAACAGAGCAGGCGTGGCAAAAGATCCGAAAGGTAGGACAGAATTTCTCTGCTGATCGTGTCACGACGTGAAGGTGATATAACGTGATTGCTCAGGGGTCCTTTGTTATACGAAACCACTGGTGTGAACAAGTGACACAGCTTTTGGTTACTCTTTGGGCTGATGGAGAAAGCCATTTCATACGAGTTACTCATAGGTACCCGTTAACACAGTGGGAAGCCCCTAGTTTTATTGTGTGCTGTTTTTCCGTCGAAGACGATTCGCTACACGATCACAATTCCAGCAAGCGGCGCATGGAGCGGATTTTTTTGTATTTGTATTTCTGTTTTCACAATTTTCACAAATTTTCACAATTTTCACAAATACAAACACAATTTGTATTTCTGTTTTCTACCCGGCGACACCACCTTCCCGTGGGCCACTGATATGTGAGAAGAATATGCAAGTGCAGGAATGAAGCGGGATTTAGGTTTTCTAGTGAAGCGGTACGTAGCTAGAGTTTCATGTATTTTTGTGGTCTGTCAACAAAAACAGATTGCGCCCTCTCTTGCCCAAAAACAGGGCGCGCCCAATCACGTGCGTGGCTTGTTTCCTACGCCTACCTAAGGTGGAGGTAGTGGTCCGCGCTGCGGCACGATACCCAGGCTCCCCATGTCTTCGAAGCGCAAACGTCCCATAACACGAGGTGTCTGTGTGCGTGCATTAGTTTGTTTGTTTGCGTGCTTGCTTCCTAAAAGGCACCCGCCAGTGCAGAAACTAACACCGCGGGCCAAGCACACGTCAACAGCGCTACACTGGTGGCGTTATCATCGCGGCTAAAGTTCACGGCAATACGGCCCGCGTGATACGCTAAGACCTGGAGTCCTTCCACGACTGCAACCACAATAGCAGAAAACTTCAGGTAGGCATTCAAAGCTGCCTACAGGGGGGGTTTCCGGTGTCCATAATTTTATTTCAAGCTGTGCGATCGTCTGTGTTTAATGGGAAGTCTGTCGGGATTACGTCCTCCTCTCTTGTGACCATGGTGGGACCTTCTGCTGCAACCACAGTGACGGTCTTTTTCCCTTTGCGTGGTTTCCATTTTCCATGTGGTTTTCTTCGTCTTCTCCTTGAGAGAACGGGCAGGAACGCACGGAGGGGATTGGTTTCTTTTTGTTATTTCTTTCCTTCTTCGCATTTGTGGGCACTACAGATTCGCTATAAGCGTAAACACGCGTTGCCACATCTTCAATGCGCATATGCTCACATGGGTCCTGTAGGCCTTAATACATGTCCTTAACCTCATTTCTTTATCTCGAAGGCCACAACGCATTCACTAGGTCCTCCTGTTGCTTGTGTGCACCTTTTGTTTTTGGGATGGGTGCTGGAGTCTTGCTCTGTAGCGCGCAGCTTCGAATCTCAAACCAGCCTAAATTTCTTTTCGCTCCTTTCATTCTGTTTGCGCTGTCAGCCAATTTTCCGACCATCTTTCGGCCACACCGACGCCGGACGCCACGTTTACGCGTAATGGTGGCATTAATAGCTTCAACATTAAAATCTATCGTCACCCCGAGTTCGCACCTTTGTTCGAAATTCGGTGTCCCTCAGCTTTACTGGTCATACATTTTCACAGAGCCATTCGCGAAACTCCTTTGTGGCCAAATACTCGGAAATAACAGCCTTCAGAACAGCGTTTTTTATTTGTGGAATAGCTTTCGTCCTTCTACTTTTTAAGGGGTGAGAAAGAGCGAACAAAACGCCACAAACCCTCGACAACCCCCATATGTTTAAGTGTAGGCACTACTTAACGCATGCGTGAGTTTGAAGAAGATTGCCTATGGGGCAACAAACACAACGCTACGGGGTATTGTTAGGAAGTCCTGGTGAAGCTTGAATGATCTTTTTGTCTTTCCCTTGAGACACAATAAATTCAAAGTACTTGATTTCTCGTCCACTTAGAAAAAATATTTATTAGTTTTGGGGGGTGGGGGCGCACATTGACCTCTGTCGTATCAAGGTCGGATTCGGTAATGCAATGCGGTGGTAGTGCCTAGAAACAGAGGTTTACAGGAACCCTGCGACACTTCCGATGAATGTTTTCTCTCCTTCCTTCGCGTCTGAAAACACTGAGAAAGCTGTAGTTATCATCGGCACGGGCCGGCACTTGGGCTTTGCCCAAGTGCCACTTGGGCTTTGCTTTTCTGGCTTTCTTTTTAAAGTGGCTATCGAATGCATTCATTGCTGGAACTGAAGGAAAGCCGGCCAATAGCCACTAAACCACTGTATGGACGTAATTCCAGTGGTCGGAGAACGCAAACACCGTGAAAGAAAAATCTTTTGAGCTGGTTTCTAAGCAATCTGATGGGCATAGAGCAGTAATTTTTGGCTGAGGTACTTTGCGACCCCTAATCTAAGAGGTACTTTGCGACCCCTAATCTAAATACTGGATCTCTTGGTTGATTACGTTCTGCAAGTCTAAGATTTTAAAAAAGTTGAAAGTGTTGCAGGGTCCCTTTAAGGAATGCACCATTTTCAATTTAACAATTGTTTACGCAAGTTTATCGCTACTTGCGACTTGAACAAGGAGCGCTCTTGGGCTCTATGCAGATGCATGTTGCTCTTCGACGTTTTGCTTTTGGCTTCGCGTGCCACGCTGTTTCACATTTTTTTTGCGCTGGAGCGCGCACCCTTAGAAATGTTTCCCGTTTCAGCTAGAGTCTCTTAGCATTTTACGAATATTTTTGCGTAATAACACTCATTTTTATTAACTGCAAATTAAACTATAAATTAAAGCCTTATCGTTTTATTTAGTTTAAATATTTCAAATCCTGCAGCCCAGCTTTTTTTTTTTTTTCATTCACAGACACTGCAGCGGCGCCGAATTCATCCTTCAACACGCATTCGTAGTAACGCCTCCCGTCATGTCTTCACTGATCCAACCGCACGGATGTATTTACTGGAGCCCCGCTCTTTGGATTGTTCCTTCCGCAGAATCTATTCCTTCACCATTTGCTGAACGTGAGCTGTATACATACGGTGGAGGTCCACCTCCTCTCCGCGAGGGAACAATTTTCTCAACTATCTTCTTTTGTGGTGCGCAAGGTGAGCCCAACTAAGTGCTGGCTTATGCGGCCCAGTCTGTTGGTGCAAGGAGCACATACCGCTACGACGAGGTCCAGTTTCTTTAACGAGGTAAAGCTCGTCTAAAGTACGCATTTCATTGAAATTCGAAGGGACCGTGTGCTTCGAGGGGAAGAAAATCTGAGCCATATCGTATTTCTACGCTCTCCAAGTCTCGGCTACAACCGCGTTAAAGGCACGACGCCGCTTGAAATCTATTTATGTCGAGTGCAAGGGGAGTGCAGCTAAAAATTTATGTACCTTCAATTTTAGTGGCGAAGCCCTTTAAGGGCTCGGGCTGTCAGCCTCTAATGTCGTCGTGGTAACCATTGTCTCATGTAGTCACGGTACTAAAACACCGGGAGACTCGTTTACGCCTCGCGCTAGAACGCTTCGTAACGCGTACTAGAATGACACCGGCACACTCGCTTACGCCTCGTTCTAGAACGCTTCGTGCTTCAAAGACGCGAGACTTTTCGAGCAAAGCTGTGTGCCTCTTCCCCCAACAGCTTTATTTCCGTTGGCTAAAAACGCCAAGGCGTGAAGAATACACTTATACACTGCAAGCTTCGTCCGTCCCCAGGTTTCCCGTTATTAAAATAAACTCCTCGTTTTGCAACCAGATTTTTTTTATATGAAAAACTTCCCGAGTGCCACAAAAACCTACAAGACCGCATTTAAACGGAACAAGACAGTCGACAACAAACGTCGTTCATACATTTGGGATATTCGTGTGATATGCTAAAACCCCTGCTGGCCTGAAGTACTACAAGCAGCACGCTAACAATAGAGTGCAATACTAAGCTAACAGTGAATATTGCTTAAAATTTGGACTAAACGCGAATGCATAAACATATTGCGAACCTATTACAAGAAGAGGGACTCCATGCCAAGTTAGTCAATATAATTGCTCAGCGGTTTGCAAGTTTCGGCAGAAATCATGGGCTCAAGACGTGAACATTCTAAAATAATTTGTGAGCCTACGTGAACCAAGAGAGAAACCACGCTCGGTAGGCCTTAGAAAAAAGGAATAAAGGAACGCTTATATTTCTTATAAGAAAGATAAAATTTTAATTTTCGACAAGATGTTTATTTTCGCGTGGAGCCTCAGCAAATAGCTGCAGTATCTGTCAGAGACCTAAACGATGTATGGCGGCATCCGGAGAAACTCATCTCAGCTTCGGAAATTTACAGGGTCTTGTCTTCTACGTCGACAGTCCTACGCTGGTGAAGCAAAAATAAGCCATGGCTGAAATGCCACCATTATCATCAATCATGCAGGAGCCCCCATTCTTCATTTCCTGCAATACTTTTCTTGCACTTCCTTTTCTTCTTTAGCATTGTCTTCAAAAACATACAGCGAAAGTGGTCACACTTATGCAGTTAAAAAATAAAAACAAGGCTAGGTTGCTTATACGCAAGCGTGTAAGTGCACTTTTATTCTTTAATTCGTAAAAATGAGTTAATGCTGTTGATTACAAATGAGCCATGCTTCACTGTACATCGTGTTGAGGCAAATTTTATGGGTGCTAAATGCAGCATTTACAGGTATTTGTTCGAACCATACCATTGCTCTCGTACGGTCAATAGACCTTATTAGCAATATCTTTCTTTCAAGAGCTCTCGAACAGGTAATTAATAAGCTGGTACAAAAGAAAGAAAGCATCGCATACCGCTGTAGAAAAATCGGTGCTTCGGAAAAATGGCACTTTACTGTCTCTGTGGACGCCGGCTCAAAGCTACTGCCTGCGCACGGTTCGGCTGTCGAGGCCTGGGTATGCCGTTAGTATGACCATAAAGGGATGCCAATGTTTTTTTTTTTTTTTTGGATGGTCTTAAGCCTCGGCGAAGCTTCCCTTTATGACAGCGCGATATCCCCATTTACGTGATGGTCACGCGCGTCTACATCCCCTCGTGGTTGCTAAGAACACAATCCGCCGTAGATACTATTCCTGATTCAGTGCGTACTTACGTTTATGTCGATCCTGACAGCCCCTTTCTAATGCCCTAGCTTCTCACCCCAGCTTTTTGGGGTGCCTCTCTTAGCAGCGGCGTCGATATAGCATTCCCCTGAATCTGAATTTATAAGTTGTCGTCTAGTCTCCGATTTCTTTCATTCAGTTCTCCTCCTAAGAGATCAATTTTTATTTTGCTGTTTCTGATTTTTTTTTTTTGCAAATATGCCTTCGCTGCTACACCACCATGCCATCGAATTTAGCTCAACTCTTTGGTCGTGCTCAGCCTTCCCAGACGTCCTACATTTACATGCCGCCCGTTACGCCGTGATTCACAACAAATGTACTCGTAACTGATGGCACTACGTTGTGGCTCGTGCGCTCGCTGCTCGGAGGACACCGACGTCATCGGCCAAACTTGAAGCTCGTTAGACTGGACCAATGTATCTTACACCGTGGACTGGACTTTTATGGCTAATGCTTTTATAGCCCTGTAACAATCTCATTAGATTTGATTTTTCTTTAGGTATTGTGTAATACATTTGCATTGTGAATATATTTATTCTGTGTCCGACACCAACACGCTTCGTTTCTTCTCCGCCAGGGAAGCCTTACCTCTTCATTAGTAAATATTATCTAATATTGCATCACACTCGGTTAAAACCGATCTAATAGAGTTGTTTGAGCGGAGCCTTCACCTGATATGCCACAGAGGGCACATACACGTAATACGCAACTGTCGAAAGCTCCTGAATCCCTCTGGAGACGCTAAGAACTCATAAGTTCATTCCGCAGTCAAAGAAGGGAACCTTTAGGAACTCCTTGCAGTTCTGCATCCTTTTTCTCATCTATCCATCTCTTTTTCCTTATCGCGATAGGTAGTCTTTTCTTCCGAATAAAAATGTTCCGCTCCAGATTTTTTCGAAAGCTTCGCTTTACCTTGGCTCTTTAATCACATTACTATGTGTTTCTCACCATTTTACAAGTGAGCATTATTTTCCCTTATCGAGAATTTTTCGCCGGGATGGTCGTTCCATGCTCGAAGAAGTCTAATCTGCGCCGTGATTACATGCGCCTCCTTTCTATCGGAGTTCCGTACTCCTGTGCATAATCTGGCGTTACGAGTGCCGCCTCATTTGGGACGACACTTTAAAAATTCTAAAATATTTATCCAAAGTTTCTGTCAACATTTCTCAAACGCTCTAACAAACATCTTATCCCTTAGCCAGTCACCCAGTTCTCCATCCGATTGGTCTCTCGGCCAGTCAGTAAATCACATCAATTTATCTTTATTAACATTAGAACAATGACCCGCACTACGGATCCCTTCCCTTACCACCATATCTACGGACAAGATGACAACCCACTTTTTGGCGTTGATCAACAATTCGGAGAGAACGGATAGTGTAAGCCAGCATCGCTCCCAGCCAGCGTTGCCTATAAGGAGTTCCTATAATGTGACAGCTGGACACTGTTTGAGAAACATGTCGCCTTTCCCTCCCACGCAAAAATAAAAAACGATTTTGGGGCGACAATGATTATGACGAAACGTAGCTCACTTTTATATTCTCTCAGTCTCCGTCATCCCTATTTCCTTCCCATTGTCCGAGTTGCAGTAAGGGCCGCCGTCTTTTCCACGCCAAGCCCAAAATGTTAGTTTCCGTACGGTGACTTGCTTTGGGCGGTGGACGAAACCGTTTACCACGTTGCTGCTCCTGACTCTTAATTCTCTTCCCCCATTTTCGTTCTAAGCGGGGACCGGAGTTTTTCACGGGGCTAGTTCTTCCCGCACACTACAATGCTTGTCACGCAACGGGGTGAACAGGAAGCGGGGCTGACGCGTAGCCCAGGAAAACAACACTGGCGGCAAGACGAAACCGGCCAGTGGTTGCCGGAAACGAGGCGTCAACTTACGAGCGGCTGAGTTTCTGCTGCGCCTGAAACAGCCAGGGAGCTTTTCCGAATGATGCGTAGACTCAATGGGGTTCGGACGGGAACTTTCCTTTCTATTTGACGGTTTTGAATTAATTCTCGCCACTTGACTTTTTTATAAACGGTGAATTCGTTATTTTTCGATCAATATGCGCCGAGCTCAAAGGCGACAAAATTTGGCCTGAAACTGGTCACTTGCGCTTTGGAAGCTGCGTGCTAACAAACAAAAACATCTTATCTTTGTTTAAAAACGCCAGATTTGAGACAAAGTCAAAAACTGCCACTGATATGGTTTGTTAGATGCATCAGGCATAAAAAAGCAATTGCAAAGATTGGGAGTACGCCGTTGAGCCCAAATGATTGCTGAAAAGGAAAAGCAGAAACAAAGGAAATGCAAACTTGCCGGGTCCAGCAACTCCGACTCCACAACCCGCTACTTTGGTATCCTCCATCGCTTACTGAGTGCGACGAAAAGACAGCAGGAAAGGCAAACAGAATATGAAGAAAGGGCTGCCGTGAAGGAACAGTACGCATCGTAAGGCGTAATAACCAGCGTAAAAAAGCAGGAACGCAGAGAGACACACGACCATGTTCCACTTACAGTGCTTTTCACTTTCGCCATTCGATGACGTAATCGTAAGTGCTCACTGAATGCGACCACCATAAAAACACGTCAACAGTATACCGCATAATCGCACATATTGCGCCAGCCGAGTCCTGCGAGGCTGTAGCACTGATAGGCAGTTCTCAGCATAACAATGGCAATGAAGGGCTGCTAATGCAGGCGTACGCTTGCATTTGCCAAATTCTTCCAATCAACAGTTGCCAAAGCTACATTTTCGAGTGTGTTTTTCTGGCGTGGATGGTGAAGAGATCAAGGCATTCGACGTAATAAGAACCTCTCTTTACAGTGCCATTAGAGTTGGATGAAGTATGCGCAGGTTTTATAGTTTTTTTCTCATTGCCGGAAACGAAAAGGACACCTCTGCAGTGAATCCAACCTTGTAAATCATCTTACGCGGAACCAGGGGCACGTGTCTGATGAAAACGCTTTCCCGCTTACCTTGAAAGCATTCTTTATTTACACCATTGGTCCTCATGCAGGGCCAGTGGAGGTTGATGCTCCCCGCAGTTCACAAGAGACAGCCAAAAAGTGCCACCATAAAATAAGAGGGAGAAAAAATATTTATGGGAGAGTTAGCTCCAACCTAAACAGCAGCTTCTACTCCCAACTTTGAGGGAATTGAAACTTATCATGGCTGTCTTAAGTTAACCACCACGTTACAAGAAAAAACATTTGAAATGACATTATCTGAAAGATCACAGGTGTGCCCAGTAAAGTACTTGCTATGTATATAATCGCAGTTCACCTTTCCGCAGGGAGATCGTCGAGCGCAAGAAAACTAAAAATGATCATTTCGGGCAGCATGCAAGTAAGCCAGGAAAACAATCACGCAAGATGGGATTTATTCCGCTGGTCGCATAAGTTCGGTCCATTAATTTGGAATCCCAGAAGTTGGAATGTAACACGTGTACATTCGCGGTGAAGAGCGTGGATCACGTGACGGTTCAGGTCTATCAAGCCTTGCCCCTTTGGTGCAAATCCCTGCAGTGATGTTTTTTTTTTCTTACCCGTTGGTAAATTTTCTGCTGATAAATTTTCTGCTGCCTCCTGGATATCATAAACCTAACCTAACATAGAAGTTATGTAGAAAAAATCATAGTTATGCTTACTCATGAGCCAAGCGTAGTTCTCTAGTCGTTAGGATTTTGGATTCGCAAGAAGGAAAACCTAATCTCAATTTCTGGAATTCCCGAACTGTCAAATAGTTCTTTTTCAGACGCGGGCTAAATGTGCCCGTGGAGGCGCGCATTCACAAAACTTTGATGATGTATTAGATGCTGCTAAAAGTACCTCATGCAGAATAGGTTCCGTCTTTCGTTCGTAACGAAGTCGTGGGTTTTTCAAGTCAGCGAGCCTACGTCCATTTGCTTTGCGCTTCCTCTTTAATTTAAGAAGCTTTTTGCTGGCTGTATGGCTGCATGGTGCGGCAACTCGTTCATTCCTTCGCAAAATTGTTTCATAATATAAGTGCAGAAACAATCGAAATTTATCATGGTGACCGACCATAATTTAAAGCTTTAGGTACACTCAGGTGCTGAAGTATTTTAAAAGAACGGGAAAATTACGGCTACAAGAAACCTAATTATTAGCCCTAGCTGCGTGTTTTTTCAAGTCTAATGACTAAATGCTTGAACTAATGCCTGACCGAAAACAAATTGATCCTGCCGGAAAACATTGGAAAACCACTCATAAAGAATAGTTATTCTTACTGAAGGCCGTTTTGTCTTTTACTTCCTTTTTGCACCGGTTCCCATAATGTTAACACTAGCACGAGAAACGAAACATGACAGCTAAACCAATAATATTTGTGCGCTCTGATAACTGGACCAGCAGTTGTTTTTCATGACAATTTATTTATTTTCTTACAGAAAAAGAGATAAATAATAGCGTCACAAAGGAATCTCAGCCTCAAAGTATATCCGAAAACGCAAAAATAAGCAGTATACTTCGACATGAAAAATCGACATGAAAAAAAATGCCAATTCCCTTTGCTCTCTTTTTTACCCACTCCACATATTAAGAACCTCAGCCCCCTCCTTGGCCTTCCCTCGCTCCCAAAACCATCCCGGGCGCAGGTCAGACGACTCTAGGGCAACTAAACAGTTTCCGGAACGAGCGCAGACAAGTGACAAATTTATGGCGCTCGTCTCTCCTGCTCTGAAGCGACTTCTTGCGATATTCAAGAGAGGCCTGCAATGGAGACTTTCCGAGCACGGTGAACTCTTAGGCACTCCCAGCGTACTGAACCCAGCACCTTTATTATCTGCACATTCAACGTAATATTCTTTTGAGTTTTCCTGCCTTGCACCCCTACGCTGGAAATTATAAGTTCGCTGCCTTCTCTTGAAATGACATTGCAGCAGAGTGAGCAGCGGACTGGGAAGACTATCCTAATACCAGGAGTAACGAGCAAAGAAGTTACGTGTCATGTTTGAGCTACTTTCAAAGCTGGGGGACCATTGAAAGGGTAAATTTCCGCGCAGGTCACGCATCATCTGGAAATATTGACTCCGGATGACAAAACGTGAACGGTTCAGAACAGCTCGCTTGCTACGCCTTCACATGGCCATTGCTCACATCCGCTGCCTACTGATCGACCACTAACTACGAGGGCAATCTCATCCTATACGAACAACACAGATACCGCAAGGAGTGTTGCGTGGTTGCTGCAAGTGAAAGAAATAGCGGCAGCAGCAGTTCAGAAACCGCATGCACACGCCCGCGTGCACTGATATTTATGGCGCCTGGCCGACAGCGTCCACGCAAAGTCCATCGTAAGGTCAGGGCCACGCTTGCGAGCGGTCAATTTGCGTCTCGAGGAAATCTCAAGTGCTACTGGAAAGAGAAAAAGATGGATAAAAATCCTAAAGGAAGATAAAAATCTGCAAGACCCATCGAATTCAAAAGGCAGAAAGAGGAAGGGAAAATACAAAAAAAAATCTCTAAGAAGGCAGCGCTGCAGGCGGGGGCCCGTGTTGAAAAGCGGTGGTGCGAGAGGCAAGACACCGGTTTTCGTTCTTGGCCACGAAGCCTTTTCTCCATTTCGGAAGTATTCTTATAAATCGCCGGCTGCGGTCTCACTCGAAGTTTCGTAAGTTGAAATACGTCTCCATCTAGCCATCTGTGTGTTTATCTAGGTCAGGGTTGATAGGGAGGCAGGGGCAAGGGTGACTTGGTTTCCAGCTTATCGACCGGCAGTAAAAAATTTCTCTGACTCGAGATATGCCGTCTCTCAAGCCTCCCGCGGAAAAAAGCAAAATATGGAAGGCATTTCATGGTGTCTTTCCCACCTCCTCTATTCTTATAGTTGGTGACAACTTAACTCTGCAGCGGCGTTTCAAGATCAAAGGGATTTTGTGTTCATCCGCAACCAATGGCGTCTCGCCGTCTGTGTGACGCCGGCGACGTTCGTTTGAAAGGAGAACTACTTCCAATATGACCGCGCTCGCTTCCCCACCGCTGCTGCGCTGTCGAGCGACAACGAGGTTGCCGAGAACCAACAGCTCTGTAGGCGATTTGTGTTACGAATGTGCTGTAGTGCATCAAGAAGCCGGTTATCGTCACCTGTCCCGTGTGTGTCTTTCCGTGTCGTGGTTTGTACGTACGTGAGTAAATCGTGGCGGCACTGGTGGGCTGTTTTACGTACTCGGAACGTCGTCAACGAACTCGATCGGAGAACGGCAAAGCGTCGAAGCTGCATCTGTTGCTGGTGTGATTGTGGAAATTGTGTCGGTGTAACGCAACCTTTGTGAAGAAATAATGCGATTTGCTTTCGTCTACGGCAGTAGCGGTGACAAGTTGCAGGCGTTTTCGTTTGTTGCTGTGAGCGTAGGCTGCGCCCGATGTTGAGCGCAGGCTTACGTGGTGTCCGTCCGGCCCGACGCGGATCGTGCAAACGTGTGCGGCGTGTTTTTTGGCCGGATACGGCCGCTCGTACAGCCGAACACGTTATTAAGACGATTGCCAAATCTTACAATGTAAGGTATCTTTCCTTGCCGATTCGCGCATTGCTTCACCCTGCCAGGTTACGAACGGAGCAGCGGTGTGGCGTTTTTTCCCCCTGGCGTAAACAAGTATGATTAAACCATTATTGCAGAGACTCGCGAAGAAGTAAACGTTCGTGCACAATTATCCGAGACTGGGTTGGGTAGCTTTAAGAAAATCGGTATGAACCTGCCTTCCTGCGAGAGACGGGTGCCTATGGCGTTCTGTTTGTGCCAATGGGCACATTATCGAACATACAAAAGTATGAACGAGTGCGAGTATTGTTGAGGTAATCAAATGTGGTTGCGTTTCGTTTCTTGACTGTCATTGGTTGGTCGTAATCATCAGTAGCATTTTTGAAACGTATAAGAGGTCTAAATAAACATCGAAACTGCATGATTGGTGGATTTTGAACCACGTCGTTGAAGGAAGCCGGAAATGTGTGGCCCCGCAACATGACCACGTAGTTTTTTATACATTGCCAAAAACACACACGCGCGCAGCTTTTTATTATGCCTGCTAAGCTTATGGTGCGTATGTTCCCATCGCTACACTAAGTGGCATCAGAGAAACTGACTATGCATGTACTGAGGCTGCGTATTTCGTGTGCAGTGTGGAATTTCTCATAAGTGTCGTGAGCTGTTAAAGTTGTTTTGAAATAGCTGAATGCGTCTAGTAGGAATGAACCAATAGTTTATCTTCCCTTTATTTTCATGCAGTTTGTGTGATGGGCTTTATGAGTTATAAAAATTTGCCTATTGCAGCTGTGTTTCATAGTGATTGCTGTAGTTTAATCATTGCATATTGGTGCTTGTGCAGTTTAAGTTTCAACAAAGGGGTTACAGTGTATTGGCAGCCATTCAGATTTCCAGTGTCTCTGTCATGATAAACTGTTATTATACAGAGTGGAGGACATGTTTGAGCGTCTTATCATGGAGCATACTTTATTTTGATTCAACACCGCTTCCCACTTTTAGATGTTGTTATTGTTCCAGCAACTGTGGAGAGCCTTCAAACAGTGACTGAAGGTGGTTCAGGTTGAAGAGCTGCAGTAATAATTGCTAACACTTGTGTATCAGGTAGAAATGAGGTATGTCACCCCTTCAGAATGCTATGTTCATACTTTTCAAGCATGCACTGTTGATTCTGGTTATACAGTTGCAAGAATAATAGAAAGCAGTGATGCGGCATATCAAAATGGTTCAACTTCAGGCCTCCAGAGTGTCATGTCGCTGCTTTCTGTGCGCACTGTTGCTTCCAGCTGGTTCAGACGCAGTAAAAATTGGAAAAACTTACTCAGCAGGTCGCAACGATTTTACGTCACTTCTTCAAGATGCTATGTAACTCCTTTGCAAGGTTGAACAGTTCCTTATGACTAGAAAGCTATGGTAAGAAGTGAAAGCTCTAATAAAATACGTTGGAATGTGTTTATGCTAGGCCTTCAAGCTGTGATGTCGCTGCTTTTTATGCACACATTGTAGCTTCTAGCCATGAAGTTGTGGTGAGGGTTGAAGACACTTACATAGTATGTTAGAATAAATTCATGCCACACTTTCAGGCTATGAAATCGCTGCTTCTCTCACACACACATTGTAGTTTCTGGCCATGAAGTTGTGGTGAGAGTTGAAGATGCTTATGTAGTACGTTATAATGAATTCATGCCACACCTTCACGCTGTGAAGTCACTGCTTTTCACGTACACACTGTTGCTTTTGGCTTTAAAGCTGCATTATGCATTGAAAACACTGGTGCAGCAAATCAAAATGGATCCAATGTCAGGCTTTCAGGGTGCTACTTTGCTGCTGCTGGCTGGAAAGTGTGGTAAGAAAAGAAAATGCCCATGACACCTTGACAATGTGCAGTGAGAATTAAATATTTCTTCTCTCTGTTCCAGTTTGGTGCTCTGATTGGTTGCAGAAGTGGATAAAATGGAAATGCTTGCATGGAGATGTCGGCACATTTTTAAATAATTCACCTAGATCTCACGTTCATACTCATATCATTGGGCCTGTTGAGTGTGGTTGTCTAAATAGGTGCACTAAGAATTGAGTGCACTTGTATAGCTATTCGTTCAGGTTTCGTATGGGGCAGTCAGTGTTCGACGTCACTGTTTGGTGTACATAGGGAAGATTATTGGCTTTGGGAAGATTATCAGAAATTAAAATGCTTCCACAAAAGCTTGACATGACATGGTTGCAAAGCAACTACATGTTGAACCGAATATTTTCTTTATGTATGCTATTTCAAAAGCCTCATCAACAATAAAAATATCTCCACGGTAGGCTGCTGCACATCAGTGTAAAGCCAATGAAGTTTGAATGTAGCACAACTTGGAAACAAACTTCGGACGGATGCATTTGTAGGTCACTATTCGTTTTTTTCCATAACAGCTCGCAACAGTAATTTTTTTAGGCGGCTGCTAGTGCTTAAGGGTGTTTTTATATCAATTTTCACCGTCAGTTGGGGTTCTCTGCGTTATCATTCCACTGTAAACTGCGCGGTGGTGATATGACACTAAAGAAACGCCGGCAGCTCTTTTATTACATCGCCGGGAAACACCTCGGAAATGGTCGCCAGGATTGAAAGCATGACACTGTATACTGTCAATCTAGCCAACTGA
This sequence comes from Haemaphysalis longicornis, assembly GCF_048455015.1. Lineage (NCBI taxonomy): Eukaryota > Metazoa > Arthropoda > Arachnida > Ixodida > Ixodidae > Haemaphysalis > Haemaphysalis longicornis. Next base: position 6,910,987 of record NW_027526335.1, read on the forward strand.
CGTAGAGCGTCTTGCCACTCGCGTGTCTCGTGAAGTAGAAATGCTTAGTCTTGTAACGTTTCACATCCCGCAGTTCTCTGCTCGGGCCATACTGTGTTGTCATCTCGTTTAAGCGGAATAAAATAACGCTTGTTTCTTCGCACCTACAGCTGATTTCGCAAGGCAGGACACCTTCTGCGGCATCGCGACCTCCACTGTTGCGTGCGTCACCGCGATAGGTGTTTGCAGTGCGTCACTACGTTCGAAACAGTCGCATAGAACAATGCGTGGCCCGTTGATATCGCAGCCGATTTCTGAAAGACACCGATGAATTTTCGCCGCTGGTTTCCTTTTCACCCTGGGCTTACACAGTCCGTGCACTGCATCCAGCCATTGCGGCGACGAACCGCCCCTTTCTTCCACCCTGCGTTTACGACGTTTGATTTAGCGGTGATGATGGCTGTGGAAGATATTGTACCGACTACATTTCTTGACAATGATTGCACACGCGAAGTGAAGAAATAGTCGAACTGCGACGAGCCCGACAAAATATAACGACGACCATTATGTTGATTATGTTTCTCCATGTGTTTCTCCAAGCAGACGACGGCTAAGCGACGTGCAGCGGTCGAAATTCGAACTATTCAGACCCAAAAAATCGTGTGCGCGTTGTTTATATGTTTATTTCTGTTGTCTGACAGTAAAACAATCACAGATAGCTTTGATTTAAGCATAAAATACACCGGGAATAGTTTCTATCAAGAATAACCTTTGTTTTAGTGAGCAATTTTTTTTTCTCATGAGCCAGTTTTCAATGAGGATGACTTTCTTTTTCCTGTGAAAATCATTCATTCTTCGGAACGAAACATATATAAACGACATCATAATCGGATGGTTATACTGTCAGCCGCTCATATTAGTAATCATTGGTATAAACAGCTGCAATATAACGAACTATTTTTTCTAACCGCGGAGAGTCAGCTAGCGGCCAAACAACGCTTGTGGGCGGAGCTGCACTCTTACCCTGTCATCAACTATAGGTCTTATGTTTTCAGCCCCACTGAAAACTGCATCTACGAGAAATGTAGAATCACAACGCTGTCGGGCTTGGGTCGTCCGTATGTAATAGAAACGAAAAAAACACTACTTTCATAAACATTCCGTTCGTGATTTCTCTCAACCGTTCGCCTGAGAATGCAGGTGGGCCACATTATAGCCGCAAATGTGGACTTGACATAGTGACTATTGACCAGGAGAATTTCCCGGGCTAATAGAAACGGCTCCTTAACAAATAAATGAATATAACGGTGCCAGATAACAGTCCGCAGGGACTTGGTGTAGATAAAAGCAGCATAAAAATTAGCTGAGGGGTGTCCTTAGGGGAAAAAGATAACGAGAAAGGAAGCAGCGGTGGTCCACGGTGGGGTGCCGCACCATCTATTTGGTCGCGTCAACCGCGGCCTCGACTGCAAAACGGGGTCGCGAGAAAGTAGGGTTCAGGTTCTTCGAGGTCTGGGAGTACGATAACAAGGAGAGAAGGCTCGCTGCGTCGTCTTCTTTTCGGAGCAGGAACGCCGACGTCGGAGCAAAACCGGCCAGTCGTCGTAAACGAGGCGTCGTTAGCGGTGTCCTCTCAATGTTCCTGGCGCAGTTGTCACCACGTCCCCCTTTTCTTGCTCCCCTTCCTCTTCTTCCCATCTTTTTATACGTAGCAGTCTCCGCTTCGTTGCTGCCTGGGAAAAAGTGGCCGAAGCACCTTGCTCCACTTAAGAGGTTCAGAGGGAGAAATGCAGGAAGGGTTAGCCGTTAACCCGTTAGTGAATGGCGACACTATCCAGTACTTTGTACACAAATGCTAGCAACGTATGTGCCTTTTTTTTGTTTTTAGCTGTGTATTCAGACACACAGGCGCTCCTTAGAAAACACAGTCTTTGTGTATAAAAAGAGGGCGTGGTTGGTGGTCTCACGCTCGTCATCTTCATTTCGCCAATGTCGCCGGTAAAGCGTGCTTTGCCACTGAGTAACCCTTAATACAAAAAAGCCGACTTGACAACACTCATCACGAACAGAGCAGCTAGGTCAATCGCAGGACAAAGTTCTCTCCCATTGACTTCCACACACTATTGAGCGCCTTTGTTCATGTTCATTATTTGCCTCCGAATTTTCTGTTTCGTCAGTCCATTGAGACAACTGTAACAATACCAGAACATTGCAACCGCTTATTATCTGTTCAGTTGCAAAGACATCACAAGTGGCAATGACCAGAAACTGGACATAACATTCAGCGCTGTAAAAAGTATAGAGACCAGAAGGGGGAAGGGGGGGGGGATCAGCGGAGGAAAAATGGAAGCTGTGACGGCGACACAGTCAAAGCTCACAGATGAAGTGGGCAGTACGGCAGCTGACGCCAGGGAGATTTAGTCATGTAGCAGTAATTCTATGCCCAGCAATGTCGAACTTGTTGCTTCTTTTTCTGTTTTGTGTGCTTGCTAAATCTGATTGGCCCAGTATAGACCTTTACCTTAACTGTTTTTTTTTTCGCTTTGTGTTTTTTGGTAGGGTGTCTTCAGCTTAAACCACAGTAATTTCTCCGGTATGACGGCACTTTTGCTCTCATTAGCAAAACCATGCTACGGAGAGTCCCGCGTTGAAAAGAGAGGATTATATTCCGAGACAATTTCGCGACAGCGAGCTTCCTTTTGTTTGGCCGTGAGTTACGAGCCTCATTTGGACAACTTAAGGCTCCACGTTCCTTCCGTAATTATCCTTCGAAACGTCGTCTATTGTGAGTTTTATGCTCGCTTTTTTTTAGAAACCACCTTTACCGCTTTGAATCCAGAAATACACGGCCGCGTTTGCAGCTTACCGAAACAGAGCTGTTAAAAGCAAATATTTTTTCCCTAAAGTGCTTACTTCTCGCCGTCCGCTTCAGAACACGAGGTTACCAAAGCACAAACTTCCGGAGATCGCAGAAGACATAGCTTTAGGTTCCTTTGTTTGCACTAAAAGGTATTGTGTATATTACACTATTCCATGCATCATATAGTTGCGCTCCCACATTGTAATAATAATATAATGCTGCTGAAACGAAAACTTCTTCTTGTGCACTATCGCCATTCAATGCGTGAGGAGATTACCGCAATTAATAGTGAGAAATTTGCAAGCGTTTATGGCATGTTGGCATGGCCCGTGAAGCAATGAATCACAGTCGCCGTTACGAAGGAGGGAGACCTGCATTTCTTTTACTGCTGTGGCACCCACGTTTGTTTATGCTTTCCGGGTGTCGTATCTCTTCAAATACCGCGCTAGGCCATTCTGAACCCGCACCAAGCATTTTTTCACTGACCCATAATTGTAAAGGGTGTGGTGCCAGCAAGTGCAGGAGGGATGCGGAGAAAAGCAAAGACAGGGGGTGGGGGTGGGTAGCAGCACCGCTAATGCGAAAAAAGCAGCCTTTTGGGGGTTTGGCTCAATATCTGGAAAACCGAGGTTCAGAGTTAAATTTGAACGCATGATACGCCTTTGGAAAGTTTAAAAGCAGCGATAAGGAAAGGTCAGTACATGAAGAAAAGAAAATAGCGAATGATAACAGCCATTTGTAGTGTACGCTTAGGCTTTATAAGGAAACGCGACATAGGTTTGCATGCGTGCGGGCATGCGTGTCGCAAAAAGCTTTTTTAATCTTGTTAGCCGCACTCTGTAGGTACGTCTAAAGCCTGATTACGTGCTCTACGGAAGGCTTTTCGGTCGCGTATTTTTATCGGTAGCGTTTCATTAGTTGTTTCAGGAAAGTACGATGAAACTGAAGTCATTTATAAGTTACCCGTGTGAACGTTACTCACTCTCACATTGCGCTGCGTATTGAAAGAAAAAAAGCCATGCCTAGTGTAACCAATCAAGAAGCGATTGTTTGGTGGTTAAGAATGTGAGGGCCCGTACGCATTCTGTCATCAACACAGCAGTGAGACTAATTGCCCTTCTTTTAGTATCACACTGAAATTTGGCGTCTCAGGGATGCCAGGAAAGTTTTAAGGCGAAGCCTTTAATCACTCATTGAGCAGAAAATCCCGAGTCTGGCATCCGTAACAAAAGAACGGCTTCTTCGGGCGTTCTACAGCGACAGCTTAAAGGAGCCATGAAGACAAAATACAAGTTGAGTTTATTAGAAAGACTGCTTAGTCCCGATAACAATGATACCAATATCATTGCAATCATCGAACAAATAACGGAGATATGAAAGAAAACGTGTGAAGCAGTCGCGACCCCCTAGCCGATTTCCCGCAACTTTTCTATGACGTCACGGAACCTTGTTTGTGTGATTGGCGGCCGCCTAACTGACCTGTCACGACGACACATGACTGGACGTCTGTAATGGGGCCACTAGTTTCATTTGACCGCATCACTTGAATGCTAAAGGGCAGTTAACGCACTGAAAATTATGTTTTATTGTTGGCCCATATGACGCCATTCTTGCTCATAACACGTCACTGTGGCGCAAAATTTGAAAGTTTTTAAATACTTTTTGCTTTTTTTTCGCTAAAAAACATCTTTTGTGGCTGTAATGGAGCTGAGTGAGATACTGAATCCTAGTTCTTTCAAATTAAACAAAGTTGTATTTTCTCTTCATGGCTCCTTTAAACTCGACAGTACCGAGAGGTGGTTGTCCACGCGAGTACACCGGGAGTGGAAGAACAAACAATGAAATTCACCATTATAGTCAACTCTCCCATTACACTGCGGCAGGAACGAGCAGGAGCGCAACGCGTAGAAGACAGAACGAAGCCATTCGAAAGCACACAGGCAGGCCGCAAATCAAACAAGCGTCTCAAATGGCGTGAATACAAAACATTTCGACGACGATCCGCCTGCACCGTCTGGGATCCTCACACTAAAAGTAATATTAATGCTCTTGAAATGATACAGCGTAAATTCGTCCAATTCATTTTTTCGAAATATCGTCTCCGTCACTCGCCGACAAGATTAATGGAAGATCATGGCATTCCAACACTTCAAGCACGCCGTCAAATTCAGAGGTTAAAAGTTCTATTCTTGCTTAAAAATAACAAACTTTCACTTAAACCTGAGGAATTCCTTCAGCCACTAACTTCCAGACAAACACGGCATAGACGCCTCGAATATCTGACTCCGTACAGCTTTCGAACTAACATGTTTAAGTTTTCCTTTTTCCCGCGTACAATTACAGATTGGAATAAACTAACTGTAAAAGAGTCGAAAGTTGGGCAAGTTGGTATTGACGCATCTTAAAAATCCAACTGCGCGCAAATTAACGAGGACGTGAACACACTGAAGACACCACAAGCGCAGACTCACAACTGGTTTATTGTTACAAAAAACAGAACATTAAATACCCAGGCGCCCCACATACGTCACATTCTCAGCGCTATCGGCTGCACACACAAATAAATAAAACTCAGAAGCACACGAATGACAGATAATTCCGCGACGATAACACCATCAGACATGAAATATCCTCCCCCTCTTCACCACGCATGCCCTGAAGAGGCTTCAAATTCATGTTTAGTGCCCATCTATGTAGGCGACTTCGCGACTAAGCAAGGCAATAGATGGGTGACTAATACAATCTGAACCAGCTTTTAAAATGTGTCTGGCCTCGACAATTTCTCTTGTCTGCTGATTCTTATGCCTGAATAAAATGGTTGTGCGCTCAAACACAGGGGTACATTCAGGGGTACATTCAGGAACGCATGCGCGGCAATGGGAAGACATGTACTAACTAACTAATAAACTAACTGAATCGGCTGTGACCAATATTCACTCCCTTGAACTATTGGAAGTCTGAATGGCATTGTTTTGCGTTTTCGATGCATTCTTGTGTATGTGTACAATCTATTTCCAACAGTGTGCCGCGTGTATTGCGTATTTTTGTAACTTTGGTGCATTCCTGTATTTGTTCAAACTATTTTTATCAGTGTACCATGTGTATTGTGCCTAAATGTTTTTTTTTTCCTTGTGATGCCCCTCCTGCTTGGGCCCTTCAATGGGCTTGCAGTATGTTTTAAATAAATAAATAAAACTAGTTAAGTGGACATTCACGGCTTCGCACTTCCAATGTGCTAGGTCTCCACGACAGTCGTGTGCAAGAGATAGCTTATTCCTTCACCTATAGAGGCTAGCACTTCCATGTGACTGAATTTTCTCATGGCCTTGTGCTTCCTGTCGAACAGATGAGCGAGAAGTATTCGGGCACGCGTCAGTTCCTTAAATAGTCCAATGACAGGTCCTATGAAGTACGTGTATTACGCTAGGTGCACAAATGAATGCCCGAAACGAATGACTATGCGTCCATGCACACAACCGTTCATAACAATATCCACGTAATGTTTACTCTATCTACTCTGCAGTCCCTTTGGATTTGGTGAATTTAATGTTTTTGCTTCGTATAACAGTTACCTGCAGTTGCTTATACTTATGAGTTGTGACTAGTGTGGACCTCACATGGTTCTTAAAGGGGCCCTGAAAGGCATTTTGAGCACACTAAATGAAGTAGCGCAATCGTTAGATTGGGTCGTCAAGGTCATCTGGGCCAAGTATTACTCTTTTACGCGCAGCGGAAAGCTCACACTTTTGTTGCAAAGTTTGTCGCTTTTTTCTCACCCTTTCCTTCGTGTTTTTGGACGCCGCCATCTTCACATGTCTACATCATCGATTCCCAGATGTTCGTCATGAGCTAGACATCCTGCAATTGGGCGGCTTTTTCACGCACTTCCGGCAAAGAGATGAGTCGTCTGCTCAGCGTCGACTCGCCGGCTGATCTGCCAGGGGAGTGTCGGAGTGCTTGAACATTTTACGACAAACGAAACAAGTGTAAACAAACGCTTAACCGTTCGTATTGAATGCAACACGGCCATAACACGACATGGATATTCTCTTACCGGAGTACGTTCCATAAAGAAAGCGTTGAAGCCCCGTGGCACTTCTTTCGTGCAATCGCAGAGAACGCCCTGAGCCGAATGCCCGGGTTTGACGGATACATTTTTTTCCACTTCAAAACAATCCAGAGATGCGTTTCAAACGAACACAACGTCATAACATGCGTTGCAAGTCTGAACCGCGATTGACAGACGATGGGTTGCCTCCTCCTGCCCGTCGTAAATTCGGCACTCACCTCGCGCGCGGTTTGCGGGGACGAACAGCAAGTCACTTAACTCTGGCGCGCAAGCCGAGATGGCTTTTAGCCACGCACACTGCACATACCCCATGCGAGGTTGAGTCGTACGTCGCTCGAGAAAGATAATCCAGACCATGGGAAGCACTATCCACCCGCAGAAGCACAACGTCGCATTTCATCGCGAAACAAAGGCGTCCACAACACACACACCATCGCCTCCTGTAATGCCAAACGCATCTCACACTTCCTAATGAGAGTGAGTGGTACGCCTGCAGTGCCCACATGTCGCGAGGTGGGGCCCCGAGCTGAACCTGGATCACGCAACCGTAACTGACTTCTGGGGCGGTTTGTGCCTTGTTGCCAAGGCAACCGATGTTTGAGATCGTCAAAGAAAGGCGCTCGCTCCAGCGCTAGAAAGCTCAGAGCCGCACCGGAGTATGTTTTGCCAACGTTGCCGCTCTCCACCGCGCGTCGCCCCAAGCTGAACTGGTCACATGATTGAAGCGTTTTGTGCACGGGTTCTGTATCGATTTAAAATGTCTTTTTCGCATGGCGCCGGCAGGAATTACCACCACCGCAAAATAAGACCCGGCACCAGCGGGGCCACATCTGATACGGCGCTTTTTGGATAAACAGTGCCCGGTGCATGAAAGGGACCGAGCGCAAGATCCTCCCCAGCGGCTGCGAGTTCGCCGCCGATTAAAAGTCACGTGCTGCACTGCAGCAACGCACACCGCGAAAGGGCAAGGCCAGGCCACCGCACACATGCGGCCAATTTTTCGTTCGCTTATCCATCCTTGAGCGGAGTGCGGAATTCATGGTGTCAACAAAACTTGCCCGTAGCAGACGGCAGTCGGAGGAGCGTAATGCGGAAGTACGTCACCGCTCACTAGCGCAGCATCATGGGAGGGAGTGCTCGCGCGCCGTCAACAGTTGAAAAGAGGAGGAAACGCGGCGCGACGATAATGCGCGGTTTTTGATTTACGATTTCTCAGCTAATACTCATCGCTTTAACAAAATTCTTGCGGGAGGAGATTGCTAATACATCGTCTTATTTGGTTACATGTACATCCATACATCGGCGGAAGGTATTTCAGGACCCCTTTAACACTAACTTATGGGATTTATAAGTCTGCGCAGAAAAAGGGCATTGTCGGCAAAAAAAAGAACTTAAAATCTTCTAAACATTTTTGAAGCTCCAATAGTTAGTGGGGAATCGAAAACGACCCCTGCAACAAATCAACGCAGAGCAACCGTGCGTCCGAAGGGAAATAATTGTGTTTGGCTGCTGCAATATAAGGGGGTCACAAAAATGGTCTAAAAATGATCCATTTCTTCCTTTTCTGTATTTATTCAGGAAAGAAACATGTGTTTGCGCAAAAAGTTAGAATTTGCCGTTGAGGTTGCAATGCGAACCCTTTACCACATAGCGGTACGTGAAGAAAAGAAGCCACGTAAAGAAGCGGTTTTCACCTCGAAAAACAACTCGCAGCATCGAAAGTTAGGTGGCCGGAACATAGCAAATATTCACTCAGCCACGAGCCCTATTATTATCTTTTCCTTCTCCGTCAACCTCCTCAAATTCCCCAACTGACTGCAACACCAAGAGGGGAAAAGTAGAAGAACAAGAACAAAGTGGAAGTACCTGCACCTCAACTTGCTCCGGTCTGCTGTTTTCCCCCAGCCTACCCTGACTTCTCCTACTTTCCTTTGCACTCGTCTTTCTATCACTGCTCCTCCTCACTCGCAGATCAGCAGCTATCGGGAAGCCGTAAACCGAGATTATCGGCAGCCGTTGTTCTCCGCGAATACGCCGTGGCTACGCACGCTTTGCTGAATTCAATGAACCAGGCAGCGCCGGAGAAAAAACAAACGGGGATTGGTGGCGCTTTACCAGTTGTTCTTTTGTGGTACACCGCGACAAAGAATACAGGGCTGAATGACTGCCCAACTTGGCCGAGATGAAAAAGGCTAGAAAATCACGGAGTTGATCGTAGAAAGTGGTGGAAATTCGTAAATGAGGGGATTTTTTTTTCGGCTGCCTCCAGTGCATCTTTTTGCACTCTGGCTTCAAACTTTCACGTACTGTTTTTGTTGTATTCTTCTAACAGCGCTAAAACGACGGGGACAAAGAAAGGAAGACAAACACCGACGCTATTTTTTTTGTTCTTGTCCTTCGTTGGCTTTCCCTGCAAGCAGCGTGGCACCCAGTTTTTACTCCGGCAATGTCCCTCTTATTAGAGCGCAAATCATGTGTGCAGAGCCGAGTTTAAAAGTGAATCCCTCTACTTCCCACGCTTCTCTGTCTCTAACCTTCCGACCGAGCGACCATCACCATTCTGATCACCCGACACCTTCCCCCTCCTTCCTTTGCGACCTTGAAGCTGGCTCATCTGCATGCATTTCTTCCTTACCTCCTTGGTCGTCTCACCTATTGAAGCTCAAGCTGAGGCGAAATACCCGCTTGAAATATGGGTTATTTTGAGAGCCGCTGCGAATCCCGCTGTAAGAATTCATGGCCACATGAACTTCCCCTCGCAGCGTCATGACCCATGAGCGCCGAAGAAAGCGAGCGGAGAATGAAACAGTATACAAAAAGCCGCACTCGGACATCTCAAAGTGTCGAAATATTCTAGGTGCCCTCCATGACGACCCGAACACGCAGCGCACTGTATAAACCATTCTCCGCTGCTCAGGAGGATCGTTACAGGGACATCTCCGCGACGTAAGGATGTTTTACGACTATGGTACCATGCACGCGTTCACCTGCGTAAGAGGCGGGTTAGTGCGTGTTAAGGAACTGCAGGTGCTCTATACCTCACCAGATTTTTACCCCAGGCGCGGCTTGAAACCATAAATAAATTTTTAAATACGCAGTATTTTACACACCATGGGTCGGTTGGTCGGTCAGCTGGTCGTTCGTCCGTAGCAAGATATTTTGGCCAACTGTAGCGAGTGAGTATGAGCGGTCGCACATCACCTGAGGTAGCAGGCTAAGCGTCGTAAAAAGTGCAGTTTATAGCGCTCGTAATAACACTGTCACGCAAATGGTACTTTATTGTATTCTGAAAAGTGCACAACGGTACAATATCCTGGAGTGCAGTAACTATAAGAAACGTCAGCGTAGAAAATGGGCTTAACAATATGGAAAGGCGAATGATAACTGGCATCAATTAAAAGTATTAGGCAATAACCAGATTGTATATAAAGAACTAGGTACCAGAGGTGGCTTTGATGAGCGAAATACCGTTACGGTGTCGACGATCTGAAGTGACAACGACATTAACTTGGGCTGAGGCATGCACGGTTTGTCGCCACTGCGCCCTGGCCCTTTTGTCTCATTTTGCACAGCCTGTAGTGTATATTAGTCTTCCCACGACTGCATTAAAGAGCACAGACATACACCAGACGTATAATGTCATAAATAGGAAAATAATAAGGAAAACAGCGAAATGAATGAAATGTAGCTCAATTGTTAGCAAACCGAGTATGGTATTCATCGTTGCTGTTGCGACCTAATGGTCCCGTCCTTTAGTAGTTTATAAACTATTGCCATAATTAGGGTATTCTGCAGTACGCTCAGGAGAATAGAAACATAATCGTACTGCAGGGATAATGATACAAGATATGGTCCCGTCTTCATCAACTCATTTATGTCTACGGTATGAAGGCCCTTCCATCTGCTTCCAACTGCTCCTGTGTAACGCACTCTGAATGCAATTTTTGCCCCAGAAACCCTTAAGTCACCCTTATAATGAGTTATCCGTCTTCTCCTGGGTAGCACCCGTGTTACCGTGGCGGTGATAGGACACACACAGAGGTTTAAACATCGTTTTCCGCACCCGCAGGTTGCTAGCACGAGCACCAAGGCCCGACTGCCCAGCGCTTCTCCGATTAGTGCCATATGATGAGAAGCCCAGAATACAACTTAATGGCAAAGTGAGAGTTGGGGTTTTGCTTGGATGATTAAATCGGTGCTTTCGCACAGAAACACACCATCAAACTCTTTAAGCGGCGGAACATCGTTGCTGCAGATGGCATTCGGTGATTTACGATTACCGAGAAACTGACAATGCGAGCAAATATCCGTTTATGTGCACTTGTTGGATCGTGCTTGCACCGTATTCCTGTATCAACCTTGAAATAATTCTTCCGCGAATCATTCTTCATTTTCGGTTCTGCGGGAAATACGCGATGGTTACTTGTATCGTGGGCACATGCTTTTTTATACTTCTAACGTCATCATCAACTTCCGAACTCACTTCAGGCGGAAGTTTTCAATTCGAATAAATGAAAAATGCTTCCTACAACATGTCGCGTTATTGGCAGAGGCTTGAGTAGTTCTTACTTTCACACAGAGACTTTAGTGTGGTTTTTTGGCATTTCATTCCGAAGTTTCGTTTAAGCTTCGGTTAGTTGGGACGTGCAAAACCAGTTTATTGAACAGCTCAATTCCCATTTGGTAAGGTTGATAGATGTTTCATCTGAATAGCAAACGTTTTCAATGAACATACAACGCAGTAATCCCGTTGCTTTCATTAGAGCCTACTGCACACTTCCAGGGTTTTCGATTTGTACAGACACCGCGTTCCTCTGATCATCCGCAGGATCTCATTGAGAGCGATAAACTGGCAACAAGGCTCGTTTTCACTTTCATTTTTGCACTTGAGTGAGGTACACACTACAAACACCTTGCAGAGCCGAAAGAACAAAGTGCTTCCCAGCTACACAATAGCTAAAATAATGGAAAAATGCGGAAGAGCAGACATTTGTGAAGAACGTCGTGCCAAAATATCAAACGTCAGCATGTTTACCAGAGCGGTTTATGCTTCGGCTCTCTGAGTGCGACGCTTAAAATTTTGCAAATCGGGTTGTTACAGAGATGATTAGATGCTCTTTTACTCGAAAATAATGTTTTGCAGCCTAGTTACCAGGTTCCACGATACCTATTTAGTCATTACGTTCTCCTTACACGAATGAAACTTTAAATGCAACCTGTACTCTATTGTTTCCAAGAAGCGTACTAGATAACTCCTCGGGTTGACCTTGAAACCGAAGCTTTCTACACCTCACTGATGGCGCCGTTGCACCAAAATGCACTGCAGGAAAGCCAATTTTATCTGTTGATTATGATGATCACTGATGAAGTGAAAGATGGATGAAACGCAAAGCTCTTTCAGTGGAAACCCAATGTCTTCAAACTCCAAAATCCAAATTGTTATGACCAAAACGCACTGCAGGAAAGACAACTAACTGCATCTTTTCACAAAGGCCCGTCAAGGGCCTCAAGAAAAACACACTTTTGGTGAACGTAATCGAACCTATGATGATGGTTGCATTTTAATGGCGCAAGGCCAACTAGGGCAAGGAGCAGCAAAAACAGATGGTTAGCGTGCATACATAAAAGTGAATAGTGCGAACATTGATCAGCAACAAAGGTAAAAACAAATAAAGACAATGGAGATTGGATGGTGTAGAGTGCCAGTTGTGTTTATGCGCGATACGATATGAGATTCAGAATTTGAGCTTCTGATAAATACTTAAAAACACGCTTGACAGAAAACATTGGTTCATCGCCGAAGAAGTCTGATGGGTGGAGTGGGATTTGTCCTCTGTAGATTTCTGGAAAGTGTTTGAGTCGTGTGGTGTGGAGTGCCTTGCATGTGATTAGTATGTGAACTACGGATAGGTCCTCTCCACACCTGCGGCACAGACATCTCGAAGACCCCGTGAGCAAGTGTGAATGTGTTACGTAAGTGTCGCCTATCCTTAGCCTTTCTAAGGCTACTTCCGTGTGTCTGTCTTGTTTGTCTGTTATGTATCAACCCAAGTGTGGCTTTATAGTGTAGAGTATGTTCTCTGTTTTTGTGTCCCATGTTTCTTGCTAAGATTTACGCAAAGCTGTTCGTACCAGTGGCCTCAGGCCGAGGTAGGGAACTCACGGTACATATATGCTGCTGCGGAGAGCAGCCACAGCGGCATTCTGGTCGGCAATTTCGTTCCCTAAAATGCCACTGTGATCTGGAACCCAGCAAACAATTACTTTTAGTTTTGAGTGATATGCAAACGTTATAGCTTTGATTAGCTGCTTGAGGACAATATTTTTTGCTTGTTTGAAGCAATGTAAGGCTGTTACCACACTTAGCGAGCCGGTAAAAAAATTGGAGTGTTCTGTACTAGTTTGTGTAATGTGTTGTACTGCTAATAAATACCATGCGCTCCTGCTGTAAAAATGCTGCTGATTCTGTGTAATGGCTTCGTACTGGGAAAGTTCGGGACATGAGCAGCACACGCGACGGCTGAAGAAGACTTCGAAGCATCGGTGTAGAAGGCGGTGTGTGTGTATTTGTGTTGTAACTGAAGGAACTGCTGCAGTATAAGTTCTCCGGGCGCCTTTCGTTTGTCGATATGTTTAAAACAAATATCACAAGAAATTGCTGACGTGTCTCAAGGCGAAACAATGTCAACAACGGAAGACTTCGTGCTCTTCTCAAATGAAATCCCTAGTTCCTCAGCGAGGCCTCTCACTCGAAAGCAAAAGGAGCGGGTATCCATGGCCGTGCTGCGAACAAGGGAGTAGGAGAGATGTTGTGTATGTTAAATCTAAATGGGTGATTTTTTATGGAGGTCGCCTTAACAGCGTACAGCAGTAAAGTTTAAGAACGCTGGTGTTCAAGGCTCCACCTATCCGACTCTGCATATAGGCTTTTAATTGGGCTCGTCCGGAAAGCTCCAGATGCAAGAAGGAGCCCCAAGTGCATCACTGGGCCCAACATTTTCAGAGCAGTTTTACAGGCGGACCCATAGACGACACTCCCATAGTTCAACGGTGAGCCAAGAAGGCTGGTAAAAACGCTCCGTAGAAGTAATGCGAGAGGACCTTCAGGATATTCATGGTTTTCAGGCATTTCTAATTCAGCTGTTTTATATGCGTAATGAATGTCAGGTTTTTATCAAGTACCATGCCTAAAAATTTGTGTTCCTTTTTGGAAGGGATTCAAGCAGCTCTAAGCCTAATATGAGGATCAGCATGCATTCCCCGCCACTTTTAAAATACAACACAAGTACACTTTTCTGGATTAAGCTTAAATCCATTCTTGTCTGCCCAGTCAACGAGTTTATTGACAACAAGCTGGACTTGCCTCTCGCAAACGGACAGGTTACAGGATTTGAAGGAGATTCGAACGTCATCTACATATAGACAGTAAGAAATAGTGGCAATCCTTTCATTAGTTCATTTTTATAAAGAGGAGCATGCAGCTGAGAACACCCCCTTGAGACACACCGTTTTCCTGGACGTGAACCAGGAACTGTGTATTGCCCACTCTCACACGAAAAATTCTTTCTGACATGTAGCTTACGAGCGTATTTAACACGTTGCCTGACAAACCAAAACACTTACGGTCGCTAAGGAGGAGGAGAAAAGCGAAAGGAAAGGCCGAGAGGTTATCCAGGCTTAGAGCCCGGATTGCTACTCGGCACTGGGGAAGGGGTGTTCAGGGGATAAAAGAGATGGCAGGCGAAAAAGGGGGGATAGGAGCGGGGTCGCGCACACACTTTAGTCCCTTCGTGGGCACTAGAGTCTCTCAGCTAAACCTGTGTCCTTCATAAAACGCAGAAGGGCTTTTGTTGCCTTCTGCGAAGTCGATTGTAGGGGTCTTTGTCCTAGAATAGTCTCTAGCTTGAACTGTTGATTGTCCAATCTTCTGAGCTCGGCTGCCAAAACGCGTCTTTCCGATGAATACTCGGGGCAACAACAAAGCACATGGTCGATTGTCTCTTCAACCTCGCAGGCGTCGCAGTGAGCACTACTGGCCATCCCGATGAGGAAGGAGTAGGCTTTCGTGAAGGCCACTCCCAACCACAGCCTACAAAGTAAAGTAGACTGTGATCGAGTCCGCCCACACGGAAGACGACGCTGGAGTAGAGGGTCCTGGTTGTGGAGGCGCGGGTGCACAAAGTCCGGTGTATTCCATTGAGTGATGGAGGTCCTCCGCGCGAACTGATGAAGCAGCCTAGCGGCATCAGTCCTTGCAAGCGGAAGCAAGATGGTCCTTTCACTGTCATGGCCTGTCCGGGCAGCTGCATCAGCCGAGACATTGCCGGTGATTCCACAGTGACTTGGCAGCCACTGAAATACAATATTATGGCCCTTTATGACAGCCTGGTGAAATAATTCCCGAATTTCTGTCACTAGTTGGTGCAAAGGACCGTAGCGCAGGGCTGCTCGGAAGCTTTGCAGGGCGCCTTTGGAGTCGGTAAAAATGGACCATTTTTTGGGAGAAGCTTTCATGATGTATTGAAGAGCTTCACGGATGGCTGCAAGTTCAGTAGCCGTCGAGCTCGTCACATGGGCGACACGGAATCGAATCTTGGTTGATTCTGATGGTATAACCACCGCACCTGCCGAACTCGAGGACGTCACAGAACCGTCTGTGTATACATGCTTCTGGTCATTGTGTTGTTCGTACAGTAACTGCATAGAAAACTGTCTGAGAGCCAGTGGTGGTAAGTCGGCCTTTTTTCCAATGCCCGGAACATGCAGACGAATGTCCGGTGTTACCAGGCACCACAAAGGGGAGGACGGTGTGACCGCAGGCGTGTAGTCTGACGGTACCTCAGCCCTGTGCGCTGCGACAATGGCTGCAAAGGAAGAGCGTGGTCGACTCTGAGGAAGCTGCGCAAGGTGGTGACTTGGTAGCCTCGCGAGGAGCCTGATGTGTAGGCGTAGCGTCTCAGTGGTCACATAAGTTGCTGTAGGATAGTCTTGGGCAATGTATAATGTGCCCACTGTTGAAGCACATCGCGGCAAACCAAGACACGTGCGGAGAGCCTGCGCTTGGATGCTTTGGATCACCCGAAGGTTAGAGGAGCATGTACCAGATATCGCTGGCAAGCTGTAGCGCAAAACACCCAAGAAGAGTGCCTGGTACAGTTGCAGCATTCCTCTGACCGATGTGCCCTACGTCTTTCCAGTGAGAAATTTGAAAATGTGCGCGATGGCGGTGAGTTTCTTCTTTAAGAAAGACACATGTGCGCTCCATGACAGGTCCCTGTCGATGATCACGCCAAGAAATTTGTGATTTCTGGAGTAAGGTATCGACTTTCCATTGATGGTTATGGGATATCGGGACATGGTTTTGCGGGTAAACGCAACGACCGCGCACTTTTCACTAGAAATACCGAGTCCTTGCTTTCGGAGGTATGCCCTCGTCACATTGGCCGCTTTTTGAAGCCGTGCTCGCAGCTGAGGTCGATTAACAGCCATAGCGCCATGCAGTATCATACGCTTTTTCAATATCGAAGAATGCTGTCATAGAGTTTGCAGAGCTTGCTCTAACAAAGAAATTATACAATACAATAACGGAAAGAAAGTTAAACGGCGAAGAAAATATAGCGCTTATTTCAAAGGGTATCGAAATTACACACATCCACGCACAAAAAATAGCGTAACATGGCAAGCTTGCTATCACGAAAGGAGAGCAATTTCAGCAAGAGAAGTGAATTTGTCTAGTGTTGTTTGTTGTGTGATGGAGTGATCTAATAAATTCCACTCTATGATGGTGCGGGGAAAGAAAGAAAAACATAATATGTCGTTATTGCAAACATATTCTTCCAGTGTGTGTAAATGTTTGTGTCGCATAGGACGGGTTTTGTTGGTTCGAATGTAGGTATCGTAGTTTATATTTAACGCATTGTGAAAAAGTAAATACAAAAGCTTCAAACGGTTCACTTTGGCCCGCTTTTCCAGTTCACTAAGGCCCGCACGCTGTAACATTTCAGTAAGAGACTCACTAAGCCTAAAGCAATAAAGTAATGTTCGCAATAAAGTAATTGTAATGTTCTAAGCAATAAAGTAATGTTCCCCTTTGAAGCCGGGAACCAGGCAGCACTGTTATGTTTTCTGGGCCCAGAGCAGAAGGCTCAAAGCAGCTGTCAGGTCATGAAGCCAGAACTCAGAGTCATAAGAATTGGCTGACCTGTTGTTATCCCATAATGGCTTCTTTTCGGCGGTGGTTTTGTTTCAGGGGAGTGTGTGTAGGGTGCGGAACTGGACGTGTGTTGGAAGTGTTGTGCAAGTACGCTAGTCTGGTCTTCAAGTGTGTCCTTCGTTGTACTGACAAGGGGCAGGGTGTGTGTCTGTTGGTCTTTAGGTTTACGTATTCGTGTTCAGACTTTGTCTGTGTCCGTGTACGAGTTTACGGATTGGAGGAAAGCACGCCAACTCTCCTTCTTTGCCTCACAGCGCACGCGCCTCGGGCCTTCGCTCGTTTGAAAGATTTCAGGTTATGTGAAGTGGTCCTCTCGGGTCTGCCTACAGTCCTGGTTCCACCAGTGCCTGCTTTTGTTGCGCGGGCCACCGGAGACCTGGGGAATGGCCTTTTCGGCGACGTCAAGAATGTGCGCAGTGACCAGTTGGGTTACCGTGCAGGTGTGTTATGGATGTGCAGTGTAATTTAGATGGTTCTGTGAATGTGTGCCAATTAGCTGTCTTTTCATTGAACTTTTTGTGGGAAGGGGAACTGTTTTGGCCTATATATGATAGTGACGTAGGGAAGCGGTCACTACCGCACGGGTTCGTGTTCACCTCCCATTCAAGAGATGAAAAGAGAACTGCTGAGCCAATAGCGAAGTCCAGGTGTGAGTAAGTGTTGCGTGCTATATTATAGTATGTAGGCTGTTTCTAGTTAATTTGGCATGCTCCTGACGACGTTAAGAACCTGCCAATGAGGCGACCCGCGCATCTGTGCGAGAAGAGCCCCAAAGTAAGCTGTGTTCGTTCAGGTCACCTAATAATATGTGTGGCTCAGGTAACTGATCTATCAGCGTTTCAGAATCCTAACTTATCCAATAATCAGGAGGGATGTATATGGACCACATTGTTACTAGCCTGTTGACGATTATCGTTCGCATAGCAACAGCCTCAAGGACAGTGCTTAGAGTGACTGGACGACAGGCGAATAATTTGCGAGATTATGGCCACACCACCAGAAGAAGTTGGGTACCCATCCCTGTCCCTTCTGAAAACCAGATAATTTTTGAGAAAGTTGGTACGTTTTCTGTTTAAATGAGTTTCTTGTAAGCACATGACACTTTTTTGGCTGGCATGCAGTAACTTGTATACATCATCAAGATTTTTAAGGATGCCTCTGCCGTTCTATTGGATGATATTTTGTCTTCCCATTATAGCTATTTAAGAGCTACTAGAATGTGTGTGTGTATTCACGTTTTGTCTCTCAGGGCTTGTACGTTTGGAAGGGGCTTTTTGTACCTTTCTGTTGCCTTGGACGCCGGAGGTCGTTCCTTTCACTGCGATGCAGGCAGGTACGGCCCGATGTCCATCTCATCTCCAGATGTCCTGGGTGTGCCCGACAGACTGGGCTCCCTGGACCTGGGTGTAGCACCCTTTCGGGCGGTCTTCCTTCAGCCACCACTGCCGAGGGCGTCGTGGGCACCACGGGAGGACAGGCGAAGAGCCCCGACGAGTATTTTTATGTGTGCCACTCATAGCGGTCGTAGCTGTTCTTGATAAGCTATGGCCGTACTATTTTAATGCCCTTATCCTTCAATTGTGGCGTGTACACCGGTATTTATTTCCTGTAAAAAGTGACTTTATGACATTATTTTGGTTGATATGAACGAACCACGGCGATGTTGAAAGCATATTTTTGTGTTTTTTTTTTCAATAAACAAATAGTTACGAGTTAGCGCCGTGTCGTCTCGGTTTTTTCTACTTTCGTCCCTGTTGTGCGTGCGCTTCTACCTTCAAGATGAACAGGTACCAACTAGCCCAATTGTCCGTTCTACTGCACCACACAACTAATTTAGAAATTTGTGCGCTTGGAGTTTAAATGGGTTTCTTGAACACACATTACACTTGGCTGATTAGCATACAGGATCTCATACACATCGTCAAGGTTTTTAATAAGGCCTCTACAGTTCCACTGGGTTAACTTTTCTCTTCCCATTATTTAGTGTGAGGGCTACGGGAGTGTGCATGTTTATGGTATGACTCTCGTCTCTTTTGGCGTGTCTTGAGGCTTTGGCGTCGGGACACGGTATCACCTTCGCAGAGGCGCGGAAGAGGTTCGCCTCTTTTCCTCTGTGGAGGTGCGCCGACGCAGCTCGCCGGCGGGGGTTGGGCGGAGCGGCGTCTGGTTTCCACAGGGACCCAGGTCAACGAGTCTGACCTGCTCCCGCCTTAACCCCCCGCTGGGTGTCCTCTGGCGGCCCATCCCGTCACCACACCGTTTGCTGAGCCAGCAGTGGTTGTGGTGCTGCTTCCTCCGCCTCCTCTGCACCTGCCCAAAGCACACGCGAGGGCACAGAGGTGATGGAGACAGAGGAAGCCAGGGAAGCTCCCACCCGCGCCACTCCGCCTGTGCCATCCGAGGCGTTCTTGACGCCCTCGGTGGTTGCGGGTTAGGCAAAGTGCGCCCAAAAGGGTGCGTGGTTTAAAGAGCCCGAGCAGTCGGGTACTCCGATGACATCCGACGACGAAATAGACGTCTGACCATTCTGCTCTGCGGTGCACTGCAATAGTTAATTTCCAGTTCCAAACAAAAACTTGGTTTAGGTAGTCTTCGCTGGGGGCCATGCATTTTTCCCGAATAGCTACACCCCATTAGAAGAGGAGCAACTGCGCCGTTGTTCGTCGACATGCCTTCGTGAACGCAGAACAGACGCACGTTTATGCGGACGACTCAGTGACCACAGAACCAGCCGCCTGTAGCATGTGGATTCCGACAGTGCAGTGCACAATTAGAAAAAAACTAAACCACGAAACATCCTCCACCGCTGCTGAGCTAGCGGCTGTAAGGACTGCCCTTCATTTCATTGGCGCAAACCATGCCCGGCGATGGTGATCTTAGACTCGCGGGGTGCTTTTCAAGATCTAAGAAGGCTGTCCAACCACCGCAGTCAGCTTGTGTGCCAAATCAGCTAAATCCACGCGACGGTAGTGCGCGCTGGCCATCACATTGTGCTTCAATGGCCACCTGGTCATTCCGGAATACAAAATACTACATCTTATGCAGCTGCCAGCGCTGGGACTCTCTACGTAGCCCGACACAGCTTCCTTTCTCTCGTGAGGAAGGTTGTGCCCTTATCTATGGAACTGGATGGAGTGAGCAAATGTTGAAGTAGCATGACCCTCTCAGCGGATATTCACCTCTGCATGGCATTGACCCTTATTGTAAATTCCGCTTTTTACCCAGCCTAATCAAAGCGCCTGAAGGTGTACTGCATCGTTTACGTTTCAATGTGGCTCACACTCGAAGCTGCCAGTCTAAAATTAGGTGGGAGGATTCACCACTGTGCCCCACGTGCGCTGCGCGCGAGACTACCGAGTACTTGTGTATCTGTGCGGAATTTGCCGCTGCGCGAGCAACCGCGGCCCGCTGCCTGTCTTGTGTACGACGTGAAGATATATCTTGGAGCTTTCACTTTCACGGACAATGGGCCAACAACAATCACTTATCTTTAGGGACAAAAATTTTGCTGCGTTTCTTGTGGGGTTCTGTAATAGAGCAAATTTTGTAATTCTTCAATTGTGCACAGGGCTACATCTGCACGATTTTGCGTCGTCATGCATGTTTTTTCTCCTTTTGTTGTTCGGCGCTCCGTTCTTCCTCGGAACCATTCGCTCAACCTTTTTTACTGAACTTTATTAAGAGTGTTTTCTTGTATTTTATGTCGGGTCATTTGTTATTATATTTTTTTATTTCTCTACAAATGTTGGCTTCCCAATCTCTCGCATTCACCTCACTGCATTGTAATCATCCCCATCTGGCGCAACAGGCACTGCCGCTAGCAGAGCTGACTTCTTCAGCCCAAATTAGCGTTTTCTCTCTCTCTCTCCACACACATGCACGCGCACGCACACACATACACACACACGCACACGCATGCGCACGCGCGCACACGCACACACGCACGCTCACGCGCGCACACACGCGCGCACGTGCACACAGACACAGACACGGACACGCGCACGCACGCACACTCACACGCACACGCACACGCGCACGCACGCACACACACACACGCACAGGCGCACGGACACGCACACGCACAGGCGCACGCACGCACGCACACACACACACACACACGCGCGCGCGCGCACGCACGCACGCACACACGTATGTGTGTCTGTTGGTGTGCACCAGCCGACTAGAGGAAAATAAAGACCCTATCACATGGATAAGGGAGCACATCGAAGAAACGCACTCACAAATTTTTGGGGCATAAGGTACGCATTCACCCGCGTTCCAACGCAAAACAGTTAAGATGCTCCCAGATTTATAGGGACACTTTGGTTTGTGTCACTTCTAGATTGATTAAAGGCTGGTCCAGTCTGCTGCTGGACTAGCATCTAATCAATTTAAAGCTGAAGAAAGCATTATTCTTATGACCTGCGTAGGTTTTGGTGTTTTCTACTCATTACCGAATCTAAGATTTTCCTGTCTCCAAGTTTCCCGTAAAAAAACCAAGTATAACTGTTTCAGGTTGGTCGAAATAAATTAAAGAGAAGATGGCTGTGTTAAAAATAGAAATAAGGGGCTTGCATGGACACAACTAACAAAGGCAAAATGTATTAGAAAACGGGGGGAGGTGGGGGGGACCACCGATAGAAGGAGTGGGCGGCTCGCCTAGCTTGGTTTATTGATTGACTTATCGACAGCCGAGTGCGCCTGTAGGGAATAGATTGTCAGAAATGTTTTTGCAGGGATTACAATCCGTACACTGCTGGATATCAGGCCGAGCACCCGATCGAAACATTGAGCGATGTTCCCGAAGAAACATCGCTCAAGCAACATCTTGCTCTCCGTTTTTCTTCACAGCTTCGGTTTTATTCTTTGAAGCAATGAGTTTATAAGCGCGCTTTTTTGACATGTATCCCACACATTCTAAGCGGTTCTCAAAGAGTTATGTGCGCACGATAATAATTCTGAAAGTGATCACCAGTCTATCTGCCGCAGAATGCGACGGAAAGCACTCTTTTATTGCCGATAATTAACCTAGTTTTCATTTTGGAAACAAAATTTTCTATTCCGATTAAACCGGCACCAGCCCACCGATTCACTATAGAGCTACTAAGGAAACTCGAGTCTCATCAATGAAAGGTCAATACAGCCGAAAGAGTTTGCATTCTGTCAGCTGTAAAAAATGATACGAATCACAGAGCCGGACTGTAGGACGTGTTAAAGCTGTCAGCATTGTGGCAGAACCCAAGTAGAGATAGTTGTTCCTCAGTTCTCGGGTTTTGTTACATAGCCCGTGGGGATGAGCGGGCAGATGTAACAGGTAACATTCTGGTTTCACCCTGGTGATGGGCACAATCACGTGAAAGGAAGGGGAGGAGAAGGAGGAGGAGCGCGACGACGAGGAGTGGGATGGTGCTTCACCCCTCATTCCTCCATTTCCATCTATTGAGTAAGTAATTGAGTGACGCAAGTTATTTCTATGAGCAAGATCAGGTTATTCGGCATGGTCATGTTAGGCAGGAGTATGTCATTGCCCCGTCATTGAGACGGTGGTTTTAATGATAATCACGATGATGCGCCGCAACGTACCTATATGCGCACAAAAAAATCTCAGGGGCCAAGTAAACTACATGTCCTAAAACAAAAAAAAAAACAATCATCCGCAATTACACTCCGCGAAGAAGGAAGAGCAGCCAAGTTGGGGTGTTTCACCTCAGGAGGCGCGTTTATGCGCAAAACAAAACCCGTTTTTTTGTAATTTGCGATTGATCGTGTATCCTAGTTAATTAGCTGAATGCAGCTAACGAGTTTTATTCTACCGGACAAACGTGGGGCAATCCGCTTTCCTCCCGTCGAGGCCAATATATCGGAAGGAGAAAGGAATTTCGATAAGAATCCATTCCCGTATCTGCCTCGCGACAGTCTCCGGTCCCCACCGCATGTTAGACTCCACCACGTCAATAAATGATCGATGGGGCACGGAACTTTTAGATGCAAAGCATCTTTTGCTCTCGGCTCCGTCGTCCGCCGTCCGTCCATCCACCGGCCCAGCAAGACACCGGTAACTCTGCCGCTCCAGGAGCCTTTTAAGGGGAAGCGTGCTCGTCTCGTGCCGGCCCAGGAAGCCACCGGCAACACTGTCGCTCCAGCATCTCATGGTCGGGGCTATGTCCCTCCCTTGTTGTGGCAACGTCCACACCCCCACTGCGCATGCTGGACTCATTTCGGGCCGGCCCAAGAAGACGCCGGTAACACTGTCGCTCCAGGAGCCATTAAAGGGTAAGACACCACCGGGCGTTCAGCAAGCCGAACATGCGCAGTGGGGGTGTGGACGGCGCAACAACGACAAGGGAGGGACATAGCCCCGTCGCATCTAATATAATTACACCATCTTCCCGTAGGGGAACCCTGGGTAGTATGCGAAACAGCCATGGGCTCAACGCAGTTTCCCAGTTCGTAGTTCCGGTAAGTGAAAAGTGTGGTAGTTACCATGGAAACCAAACTGTCAATATAACGGTAGCTACGTACCTCAACCTAACGGAAACGGCGAACTGAAAACTAATGGGCACTTGAATGAATCAACCCCATGGCTGCTTTGCATACTACTCAGGGTTCCCCTACGTGAAGATGGTGTAATTTTTTTTTAGAGGAGGCTTTCAGAAGCATGGCGTAAATATTCAAGAACAATACGAGAGAGAGACCGTCCTCAGCGCTGTCGCTAAACGTAAGGTAAGGTAGATACGCGTCTACCTTTCCCTCGATTCCCACAGCACGTTCACCCCAAAAATTATTTGTATTGACTGGTGCCGGCTGTGTCATTTGCATAGCAATAGGTGCAAGCGAAGGTCTTTCTGTCCGAGCCTCTTCAAGAGTTGCTTGATCCTAATGAAGCCCCTGAACTAGGATACTAGGATAGTGGAGTTGTTTCTGAAGCCGGCGTTGTACTTAACACCTCATTCGAGAATTCCTTACAACGCAACGACGGCAGCCAAGGTATGCCGAAACAACCCCTCGCTTTCATAGTTTAGGAGAAGAAAAATATTTCTCACTTATCAGGCAGTCTTTTTTTCGTAAATTTGTGGAAAAAGATTACTGCTGAGCGGGACCCCCGTAGGGAATGACAGAAAGATTGAGTAGAGAGATTTGTGCTCGAACGAGCATGGAACGTGAATGTGGGCGTGTGTATTCCTTTCAATCTTCTGCATGATGGGGAAGCAGTGATTAATTATTGCCGCTCTAACAATTATGACAAAAATATTTGACACTGAAGGGGTCATGGTGTCTGGGATGATCTGGAATGTATGAGAGGAATCAGGAGAAACGACTGCCGGCTTTTAAAGAATGTAGAGTTCGCTGCTATTATATTTATTGCAATATATTTTGTCAAGTAGATTTCAGTGGTGGTAGTCGTCAGCATTTATTGGACGAGAAAATGCAGTTAGATCTGACTAACCGCACAGTGGATACATGCTGACATAGCACATCGATTAGGCCATGTATATGGTACTCACGGCATTGAAATATTGCAAGCGCTGGATGTAATAAATGGCTATTTAAGTCATTTGCTTGGGCGAAACGTGCGATGACATCACTCTTCCGAAGTTGTGCGGCAGTTGTGACAGATTGCTGACCTGTCCTTAATAAATAAAGAGAACGTTTTGGCCAAAAATATTTGGCGCAGCTTGCACTAGTGGTACGAGGCTTGAAAAACACAAGCGCTGGTGTTCCACCTATAGCTTCTGCCCACACTGACAGCGGATCCCAGGAGAGAGTGAGTAGCCGATACCTAGCAGGGCAAAGCCGTTTTGGAAGTCACTGTAAATCGAGACCACTAAGTATGCACGGTTTTTTATTCAGTAGTAATCGTCGCCATCCCTTTTGTCGTCGCCTACCGATGGCACAGCTCCTTACGGAAAATACTCTCGTAGCGCGTCCTCGCCTGGGTAGACCTCCAATTCTTCGTCACGTGGTCCGGTGGCCGCCTTTACGTGTGGATAGTGAAGGGACTTCTTGGCATATTCATCGCATACTTCTTCGGCACGCCGATCGCTACACCACGGCGGCAACTAGGGCGGGAGCTCCTCGTGTGACGTAAGCCTACGCGCAAGACTGACCGACGCCGGGCGGTCGCTGCGAGGCACGCGGTCACGAGTGCTCCGCGTGTTTTTATTTGCTCGTCGGGTGGTCTCCGCGTGGCAGACGCTCACGTGTGTTAGGGGTTTTATGTCTCCGCCTGACCGATTTGTGTCAACATAAACAGCACTCCTGCTAAATCAATGAATAAACAGAAATCATAATAAAATATTTTCGGGCATGTTTTAGCACCTGTAAGAGCGAAGCAAATTACGGAAATTGCACTAACAATATTCGTAATGCTTGATTGGTTCACAAGGACTGTATCAAGCGTATAATGTTTTCAAATTGAGGATTTTGCCGACACAAGTGGGGCACCATTTGAAGGCACGCATTTTTCTCGCACCATCGTTCATACCCATAGTTTTCCTCTTCAACGACTCTATTCTGTTCCGGTTTAACCTTTTTGGTAAGCCGGCTTTCCTGTATGACTCCTAGAGCGGCACGCGGGGTTCTTGCAGCGTTTTCGTAGCAAAGGCAGCTTAGAATTGGGGACTCTGCCATCTATCTTATCTGAACAAAAGCTTGCTTTTCCTTTTTGTAAGGAGAGGGCCCTGTCACGACGGTCTCCCACAATCAGCACTCCAGCATGCCAGCCCTAGTGTTGAGAAGGTTCTGAAAAGCTTTCACACTGTGTTCGACAGGATAGGCTAGTGGCAAGTCGCCGCGTCAGAACACTGTAAAGAATTACATAGGGCAAAAAAAAAACAATTTGGAGCCCCAGAGAGTGTCAGTATGGAATCAGTCACCACTTACAAAAAAATCTATGGTCTTTTACAAGATGAGCTATCATCAGGTTGAAAGTTTCGTCCTTTAAAAAATATTTTTCGGCCATGGTTGAACTCGAAGAACATATGAAAATTAGCAGTCACGCTTATTATATTAGACCAGCCGGGCTTCTACAAAACAAGTATGGTCCTGGATAAGCTTTAAAATCGAAAATGATGTTTTATCCGACGATGAAAAACCTGGGCTATAAGCGGCACTTTAGTAAAATGTTATGGATTTATTCAGCTCATCTGAATAGCCGTATCGTGCATTCAGATCACCAAGCACGAGTGTTTTCTCTATGCTGCCAACATATAGAAGTTGCCGCCGCTGCCATGCATGGAACCCGCTGACATGCGTCGAATGCCATGCGTCCAGGGAGCCTGGGGCACTGCATGCGACAGCATTCGAAATGGCGACAGCATGAAGCGCACGTGGGCATTCCTATAACATTTGATGGACCCCACACAATCACGAAGTATCCAATCTACCCGTTTAGCCCAACTGACCCACCAGTTAACCGACTCCAAGCACTCCTGGCCCAATGCACTAACCCAGCAATACGGGCCAGTAGGCTCATCTGAGCCATTGACTCAATACACCGGCTCCCCTAACGAACCCCTTGATCTACCAATCCTTGAAGCGGAAGTGAGAGCTGTCCTACATGATGTCCGACTGCTGTCAGCTCCCGGTGGTGACCGCATTACCAATAAAATGCTCCGTAATTTAGGCGACCCTACAATAGAAAATTTTACATATCTGTTTGACGCTTATTGGGAAGCAGGCCCCTTCCCCCCGAATTAGCTCACGCCGAGGTCACTCTCATTCCTAAACCAGAAAAGCCCCTCTCCCAAACCAACCTTCAGCCCATTTCGCTAACTTCCTGCTTAGAAAAACTGATGGAGACAATAGTACTTGTCCGGCTCAATAACTATATTGAGCACAATTACTTTCCCCAAACATGTATGGATTCCGCGCAGACCTTGCGACTAATGACGTACACCTGCGTCTGTACAATGATCTCCCACAGCAACCACCAAACATGACTATTCGGCCATCTTGGCCTTAGACTTACAAAAAGCATTTTATCAGACAACTCATCAAGCCATACTTCGAGGCATTGCCACCATAGCTCCTAGTGAACGTACAAACAATTACGTAAAAGCATTCCTCTCAAATCGCACTGCGTGCTACAAATTGAGGGACCACCAATCTCCCACCTACCAACTCCCGTTTATCAGAACACCACAAGGTTCGGTCCTCTTCACCCTCCTCTTTAATCTCGCCGTCTCCCACCTTCCCCCCATCATGGATAATATCCCTCGGGTATGCTATACTATATACGCCGAGGACATCACCCTTGGTGTAGCTGGCGACATCGACACGGATATAGAAGCAACACTTCAAGCAGTGGCCTCAGCGGTACAACAGGCAGCCCGGGAAGCTGGTTTAACATGTTCGCCATTAAAGTCCGAACTTTTCATGTTATCACCACCACATGCAACCACCCATAAAGCCGCACCCAGCGTACATGTACTTCTGGGCAGTGCTCCTATACCAACTGTGGATTGCATAAAAACACTCAGCCTAGTTATCCGCTCCAATCGCCGAAGAACATCGGTCCTACACACCCTTTACTGCCATGTAACGCAGATCATAGGCCTCCTGAAGCGAGTAACTGCTAGGGGCCGCGGCCCAACGAAGAAGGGCCGCGGCCGATTCATCCAGGCATTTCTACTGCGCCACATTACCTACTTCCTCCCATATCTGTACCTCCCTACTATGGAGGTCATGAAAGTAGACGGACTCATCCGTAATACTCACAAGTGATGATGATGGTGATGATGATTGCTATTGGTTTCCCCTTTGAAGCGGGGTGATGACATGTCATCTTACCAAAAAGGACTAATATAACCATGTTTTACACCCTTGGTTTAATACTAGCGCTGCTTAGGGCAGGCACTAAAGCTTATTACGCCCGAAATACTTTTTTTCCCCTGTTACAGGTGGTAACTGTCCTAGGCAATATTCCCCTCTCTGCTTTTCGCCACCAGCATTCTAATCTTCTTTTCGTCCTCTCGACAGCCTTGAAGTTAACTTACTCCCTGATATCCTTAAATCCTAGGGCTTCTGGAAGCCCAATATTCCCTTCATGTAGATTTGGATGGATACCCTCACATTCTAACACAATGTGCCGCATAGTTTCTGTTTCTTTTCCGCAGACCACGCATACCCCATCATTTTGTGAATACTTCCCCACAAAGCTCTTAGTTCGCAGGCAACGTGCTCTAGCCTCAAAAAGCAAAGCACTGCCCTGGGAATTATCGTAGAAATTTTCCTTTCTGATTTTCAATTTCTCAGACCTGTATATCTCTAACGACGTTTTAGGTTCCATTTTTTCCCTCCATTTATTCGTTTCAATCTGCCTTGCCTCTTTTTTGGTTACCTTGGCTGTTTTGGATTCTCCACTGTTCTTTCCGTATTTCATCGTTAGCATTCTGGTCTTTCTTAACCACTGCGTGCCCACGCTTCTCAAGTATAGGTACCTAAAAACCTTAGCAGCCCACCTTCATTGATCCATTGCCCTCAACCTCATCTCAAAGCATATTTTACTCTGTGCTTCTCTAACTTCAAACGACGCCCAGCCCATATCTCCCTGAAATGCTTCGTTCGTTGTTTTTCCATGCGCGCCTAAGGCCAAACGTCCTACCGTTCTCCGGTTTACTTCAAGGCCTGGTAGAACGTCTGATTTTAAGCAGAGTACAGCATTCGCAAACGTGAGACCCGGAACCATTACTCCTTACCACATTCCTCTTACTACTTCATATCTGTTATACCCCCACACAGCTCAATGCCTCATTATAGCTGCGTTTCGCTTTCCCTTAACCTTAAGTTGCTCCTCGTGAGTTCTTAAGTAGTTATCTCCTTCGTTTATCCACACTCCCAAATATTTATATTCCTTCACTCTAGGTAATTCGCTTTGCTGGGTAGACACTACATCAGTGGTAGCGTCATTGAAAACCATTATTCCTGATTTTTCTGCACTGAAATCTAACCCGAGGTCGGTGGCTTCCTGGCCGCTAATATTTATTAGCCGCTGCATATCGGTTTGGTTATCAGCTAAAAGAACAATGTCGTCTGCATATAACATTCCCGGAATATGCTGTTGTACCACTTCGCCTTGCAGCACATGGGTTAGGGTAAACCCTACTTGACTTTCTTCCAGTTTCTTTTCTAACCCTGCCATGTAAAGCATGAACAGTATTGGGCTCAAAGGGCATCCCTGTTTCAGTCCGCGATGGATGTCGACCTGCTGGGCGCACTTCTGTCCTTCCCAAGTGAGGTGCACTCTATTGTCTTTATAGATTGCTATAAGGAACTGTACTAACTCGGCATCTAATTCCTGGAGTTTCAGCGTTCTCCACAGCCGTTCTCTGTTTACGTTGTCATATGCCCCTTTAATGTCCAAGAACGCAATCCATAGTGGTCTATTCTCGGCTTTCGCTATTTCAATGCATTGCGTTATCACGAACAAATTGTCATCCAGTCGCCTGTCTTGTCTAAATCCATTCTGCAGTTCCCCAAGTACTTCATTTTCTTCCATCCATGCTTGAATTTCTGATTTTATCGCCTGCATTACGAATCTATACACCACTGACGTTACTGTGAGTGGTCTGTATGAATCAATACTGGCTTTGTCTCCTCTGCCTTTATATATTAAATTCATCCTACTTTCTAACCAGTCCTCTGGTATTTGTTTGGTTTCTATCACCTTATCTATTGCCCTCATAAACGATTCCTTACTTTTAGGTCCAAGCAGGTTTATCAGTAGCATTGGTATTCCGTCCGGGCCCACTGCTGTCTGGGGGGAAACCTTCCGCTCTGCTTTTTTCCAATCAATGTTGCTCAAACTTATTTCCCTTTATGCAGTCTTCTGAGGCGCTGATGTTATCGATGCTGGTTTCCCTACCACTATTGTCCTAAACTTCTCACTAATCACTCGATGAATATGCACCAACGCGTGCTCTCCTTCTAAATGTTTCCCCTCCTCATCAATCAAGAATTTTTGATGGTTATCGTTTTTTGAGCTTATTGATTTTACATGGTTCCAAAACTTCTTGGATGCGCTTTTGTCCTTCTTCCGTATTTCTGCCATCCACTGTTCGCTTTT
Source organism: Haemaphysalis longicornis (assembly GCF_048455015.1). Classification (NCBI taxonomy): domain Eukaryota; kingdom Metazoa; phylum Arthropoda; class Arachnida; order Ixodida; family Ixodidae; genus Haemaphysalis; species Haemaphysalis longicornis. Next base: position 6,941,174 of record NW_027526335.1, read on the forward strand.
CTGCTTGATCTTTGCTTGCAACATTTTCTGCACTTCTAGTTTTTTCCCACGGTAGATATCCCATTTCTCCTTCCCTACCTCCGGTTCCATACCGGTTCTTTTTGCTTCTCTATGTTCTCTCGACGCCTTTCTTCGCTGGTCAATAGCCTCTTTTATTTCCTTAGTCCACCAGCTTCTCGGCTTTCTCTTCCCTTTCCATGGGTTTTGTTGCTTTGCTTCACTCATCTTATCCTTCATGAACGCAATCATTTCGTCGTAATCCCAATTTTTGCCTGGGTATTTATTGATTTCATCTTCCAATCTATCAGCGATGATCTTTAACTGCTCATTATTCTGATTAGTTCCTCCTATTGTACCTATTTCTACATTTGTCCGGGGGCCGCCTCCAAAGTGCAAGCTAAACCGCTTGTCGTCGCTTCCTAAGCAGTCTGTTCCATTTTCATCTATCCTCATTTCCCGCAGCCTTCCGTATACTTTCTCGGATAATAAACTGTAGTCTATGCTGGACTGTCTGTTAACGCTTTCCCACGTTACTTGTCCGTCACACTTGCTTTCCGTGTTTACTATTACAAGCCGGTTTTCCTGACATAGATCTATCACTAGAGAACCGTTGTGGTCTCTGTATCCATCCAAACCTTCTATATGGGCATTCATATATCCAACTATGATTATTTCGCCCGAACCTTTGAACTCGTTTATATCTCTTCTCAAACATTTTGCCATTTCCTCATTTTCCTCCCTAGCACTACTTCCGGTCCACAGATACACTACTCCTAACCATGTATTTTTCCCCTCTATGGTGCCTCTAACCCATAGATGCTCTTTACAGCTTTCATGCACTCTCTGCCAGTCGGTCCCTTGTTTCATGAGCATGCCAACACCTCCCCCTTTCTTCATTCCTGTGGTCCTGTTGCAACCTTCCCAGACATAATTGTCTATGATAGGTGGGGCTTCTAGGTCCCGGAGGTGAGTCTCGGCTAAAGCGTACACGTCTATTCCTTCCCGTTCAAGTTGCTTGTGAATTTCCACCCACTTATCTGGTTTTCTGCCTCCCTGAATATTTATGTAACTGATTAAATATTTATTGCATTTGTTTTTCCCTTTCCGCTTACGGGGTCTGTTTTTGTCTTTTACAAAATTGTTTGCTCGATTGTTTCCCCTTAAATGGCTTCCGTCAACGCTCTCAGTTACGTCTGTAGGTTCTCCGTTTAACTATAAGCCTGGCTGCCTCCCAGCGTTGAGTGTGCATGTGTCCCTTGCTTCCCCTTTGTCTTCTAGTTTGCCTTCCTTAGCTGCGCGGGGCCACCTATAAAAGCTACCGCTCTCCCACCTAAGCGCCACCCCACCTTGTTTCCTAGCCTGGGGCTGAAGTGAATCCCGCCCCACTGAAAAGCTTGCCTATGTCCGATGCTGCCCACTACCCAGTTCACGTCTATCACTTCAAGCCCAAGTTCCCTGCCGCACCTCACGATCTCGCTGTTAGCAGCGAGTACTGCCCGTTCGGTGTGTACGCCCTGCTTCATCACCTCCGGAACGGTGCAGACTGCAATGAACACATTTGGGGCTGTCGCCCGCAGGTCTTTTACCCCCTTCGCTATCTCCTGGCCAAGTTTTCCCTCCTCTCCCTTTAGAACATCGTTAAGCCCCGCGGCAATCACCACAAGGTTTTTAGCTTTACTAGACAAGGCCAGCTGCCCCTTCGCTGCAGTCATTACCGTCTGCATCGTTTGACCTGGGAAACACCCTACCTTCACACGCTTATCCCCCTTTACCCTTTCCACTATGGCAGCACTGCTCCTCTTCATGTTAGAGTCACCCGCAATGATTACCACGCTATCATCTGCCATGTGCCGCTCTTTACTGGTACCCGGGTTATCGACTGGTTTTGCGGTCCTATCTTGCAGCACGTGGGAGTAGCTGTTGCCTTTCGTTGCTTCCACCCCCGGTGTCACCTCGGTGCATGCCTGCGCTTCGCTGCATGGGCCGAGGTGTTCGTCATTTGTTGGCGAAATGACGCTCCTTTCTAGCTTCCTCTCAGCTGCTTCTAACTTTCCCTCAACGGCCCTCCGTTCATCGCGTTCGTTACTTAGCGCTGCCTCCAGTTCTGCAACCCGCTTAGCTAACCCCGAGTTATCCGCTTCTATGCGCTCTAGCCGCGACACCACTACGCATAACCGACACGTACCTCCCCCTTCGTCTGCCTCGCCGCCATTACACTGAAACTCCTCTGCGTCTACGTGCCGCGGACAGCTACCACACTGTACCAGCTTTCTACGCGTCATCTCGGCTAAAAAACCCGACACAACGAGGAAGAACTGTGCAGGTAAATACTCAGCTTTGGCTGTCCTCTGCTGTCTCTGCCGTTTCGCTGTCCTTCACTGTAGAAGCACGCTGTTGTCGGAGCACCAGAAAAGCACGTCCGAACAGATCGACTGCACACTACGACCGGACCGGCTGCCTTAGGATTGCCTCCTCACGCAACCGCTGCCACACTATGGGCCACCGGTACCAACAACTCACTGCTCGAATTGATTGAAGCGGACCGTACGGGCCAAATACATCGTCTGGCTAAACACACATTTGGCCAACTCTTACTTAAGGAGGTGCAAATACATACTCCTCTTAATCGACCAGATATAGTGGAAATCCCCAAGGTGGAGTAAGATCCTGGTTGGCTCAGTTGGTAGAGCGACTGCTCCGGTTAAGCAGTGGTCCCTGGTTCTAATCCTGGACCAGGACGAATTTTTCTTCAACTGCGAAGTTTCTGAGAAAGCTGTTAGCTTTACTTTGTAGCCGTGTGGCTGCATTTACGTCGATGTCAAACTTTCCTTCACATACTCCTCTTACATCAACTGCCACGGCTCGCCGTCCACCCAATTACACAGTTTGCCTGATATTTCGTTTCATTGCCTGATATTTCATTTGATTCACTGATATTCATTTCATTTGATTACCTTAAAGGTTCCCGGAAGGACATTACATAAGACGTGGGGGACATTACGTAAGACGCAACCTCCCTTGATTACTGGACGGAGGCTCTGGGCCGCTCTGACGAAGACTCCCAGCGCCCACTAGTCACTCAAGCAGAAGCGGTGGTGGCGGCCTCCTCAGCCGGTGGTGTCAATAAAAGTTTTTATCTCTCTCCCGGAACGTAGAAGTTGCCCGAGAAGTTTAGCACGTGCTCAAGATCAACGACCTTTCTTCTAGCCCGGCCTTAGACGTACTGACCTCAAGTTTATGCGCATTGAATTCGAAAAATAATTTACTAGCTTTCTTCACTGTATAAGGAAGCTGGTAATCAAGCTGGGTGACTGTTTTAATTCCGTCGATTACTAGTTAAAAACGGGGTCTGCGTCTGCTTGCCAGAGAATATTTCTCGCCGATGACGTTTTTCTTTCCCACTGTGTTTAAAAACTGCGCCTTCTGGGCAGCGAATCAATACAATTTACGCGTTTAATTTAGCAGAGGCTCGGAATCGTTAAAATCAAGGCGCAGTCTCGTGCGTTGTTTTAATCAATATTGCGGCAAGCGGCGCTGACGAGGCTGCCTCGGTAAGTGACGTGAACAGGGAATAAGACACGGCTGTAAAAGTTAGTACTTTGGAATTTCTTAATCCTTAAACTTTGTTCTTGGCATTCATAAAAAAGCAATTAAAAATGATTGGAGCAGCACGCCGCAATTTACGACCAACGCAAGTATCCGTTGTTAGTGGCAGCTTCTAAATAATGTTTTAGTGTGATTTCACCGTGGCTGGAGTTTATATATTACATGCTTTCTGTTTAATTACAGGTCGCAGAACGGGTGTTCCAGTGTGGAAAGCACGCTTGTCTGACCACTACCGTGCCTAATTAATTCGTAAAACATTCGGAAAAGGACCTTAGTATTCGTTTTCTGATAATGTTCGAAGCGTCCACACCCACGCAGCCTAGTAGCATAAAAAGAGGTCCTAGGATCCTACTTGCGCAAAAAGATATTTTTTCATTTTTATTTGTTTTACCGAAGACGAGTGGAGTCCGACTGTTGCTTATAGAAATCCATAACATAGGGAAGTGATGGGGTTTTATTTAAGAAGCGAAACGTGTAGGTTCCCAAAGAATGTTTTTTTTTTAAATTTTATCAATGACATGCTTTACGGTCGTGGGAGAAGTATGGTGTGCCTAACTGTAGCTGCTTTTAACAACTTTCGCACTAAATTGGCAAACAAAATGACCTTATTTTGACGTGCCGCTATACATGCGCGAGTAAAATGGAGCGAGGAAATTGTTGCGATATTTTGTTTACGAACAGCACAATCCTTTAAACAGATCCGTAGTAGTAACCAACGAGTTCTCTGGGAAAATTGTGAGTGCAGGGCTCAGTTCGGACGAACGCTGCTTCCGGTTCCTCGCTCTACTTTCGCTGCCGCCACCATGCGCCCAGGCCCCGCACCTGCCTGCTTTTTCTTTCCTTGCACGACAAAAGAGGTTGTCGGCGTCTGTTGGGTGTTTTATGCGGGGCCAAAGACGGAGACGAGCCTTCCGAAACCTGCCCAAGTGCGTAATTTGCAGCAGGTCCTGCTTTAGAGACAGATGCAGAACACAACAAGGATTTGTGCTTTCAAATATTTGCTCTAACCCGATAGGTACAAAATTGGCCGTAGCCGTCTTTTGTTTCCGTAAGGCGCGCGGGGGAATTATTACTGCTTTCACACCTGTTAAAAATAACACTCATGAAAAGTACACGATGTACTTAACCGGATAAACTTGGCTGCACACGGAATGACGAAAACGGACACACGGTAGGTAGGAGTATGCCTTCCTATAAATACGCAGTAATGCGAAACAACACCTGCGCCTTTCAGAAAAAAAAAATATTACGAAGTCACACGGTTTCAAAAGAAAAAAGACTGTTAGCTCAATATGAGGCATGTTTGAACAAAAAGTAACCACACATTAGTCAACAACGATGATAGTTTCTTAAGATCTGGATAACTTATAAGGTTTTTCATTCGCTGTAGTTTATAAGAAAACATCTATATGCCACAACTGAACGAGGGAGTCCGGACACACGACTTACAAATTGAGGTACAACAACGTGCGGATGCATTGACTGACCCGACGAAACAGCTTGCAAGCAGTTTCAGGTAGATTTGCTGTGTTCCCGCATTTTTTTCGAGCTGGAGCAACATCGTCAAATATAGTTTTCATTGTGTGAAGCACATAAAAAGAGCGGTTCTCGCACGTGCCGGCACCTTACTGCGCAGTCCACAACGCGTTGTTTTTGGCGGTCCCATCTCCCCGCGAGGGGGACTCGAGTAAATGCGTCGCATAGGGGGTGGGTGTATTGCGTTAACGTTTAGTGTTTGGGGAGTTGGTGGTAGTGAATGCGTTGTATCAGCAGCTTCTTGACGTAGTTTGAATGAGTCAAGGATATAAGGCGCGTTCGTATCCTCCCATTCTGTGTCGGCTTTGTGGCGCAGTGGGTAGAGCACCATGTACTTTGCGTTCCGCCCGCAGGGTCGAGGGATCGAAACCAGGCGCCGGATAGTATTTTTTTATATAGTGTAGGGGGAGGGGTGCGGACAACGACGGTGCGGACTACGACAGAAGTCAAAGCGGGTAACATCGTGAGTTACTGAAATGCTCTGCATTTAAAATAAAAATAAAAACGCGGACAGCGAACACAAAACAGACAGGAGAGGAGCTACTCTCCTATTGAGTTTACTATGTCTACTTTTCCGCTTTCTCTGCAGCACCAACCCTGTCTATTCTGCGTTCGCCGTCCGTGTTTCTCGGTTGCGCTTCAAACCATGAACTAGCCAGGTACAAAGTTCTGCTAAAAAGTGGATGCCATCCCGCCGTGCGAAAGCAGATGTCCAGCGAAGCTGTTGTACCACTACACATGCTTATAAAAGGGGGTATGAAACGTTCCTCGTTGTCTCGGCGGGCTTGTCACTTGCACTCGGCTTCTATGGCAGCAAATGCTGGATCCTAACGCATGCGCTCGTCGTCTTGGGCGAGAACTGCTTGGTCCTTCCTGCATAGCTTGATGCATGCGCTAGCTCTCGGATGAAGTCAACACCCTTCCCTTTCAAGAGCAGCTGCCAACAGCTGCCAACCTAACCTTTACCAGAACACGTGGCGGAGGGGGGTTACTATTTTTCACCGGCGCCTTATCATCCATCATGCGGTTTTGATGCTTGCTCCGTGGTTTTTTCTTTACACGAATAGTGAGCTCTATGCTGCATGTCTTATTAGCCTGACGCCAGCGCTCGTCGCCTTGAGCGAGAACGGCTGGACCCTGTTGGGGATTTTTGTTTACGACATGAAATTTTCAGGCCAACGATAGGCTAGCATGTTTCTTTGCTATTTTTGACTCTTCACACGAGAAAAATCTACAAGCAACGCAAAGCTTAAAAAACAATCGTTACTCCTTTTCTGGGCATTCTAACGCATGTATTCATAGGCAAACCACTGGATAACCGATGAAAAAGGTGTGCAGTCTATGGGCTCAACCGGAAAGAACCTCTGTTGCAAATTCTCCAGTGGCGGCGCTTCGGGTCAAACAAGGTCTGCCGCCAAATCGCTACACTTGTAAAGCGGTATCTTGCCGAATTTAGACCCGTTTTGCCCGCGCTGAAAGAAGACGCTTTCGCTTTACAAGAAGGTCCACCACATAGCTCAGTTTAAAGGTGATCCGTGGCCGTGGGCTACACCTGTGACAAATATTTCCGTTGCAGTGCGTTACGTATCATATATATATATATATGTCTGTTGTGATTTATATCTAGAAAAGAAAGCGCCGAGCCATTTAGTGGTATTTTCAGTGTGGTGCCCCAAGGTTCTCCTTTCGCCTTCTTGTATCACCTCGCGGACGTTTGATATGCATTCACAAATCCATACATCGGAGCTTCAATTAGCGCCACAAAATTTGGGCAACTATAGGATTTCTAGCTTGAGAGAGTTCGACAAAGGGGTAAACAAGACCAAGTTTTATATATATATATTTTTTGATACGCATATTTTAAAGCTTCCACATCCTTCGGTTTGATCAAACTATGGGCGATGTTTCAGACAAGCTGCAGCGGCCTGAGTGCTATTACAGCTGATTAAGACATTCATTTTCCAGGCTCTTTAAAATTCATACAATCTATCTCTGTAAGCCTTTCTAAACGAGTAAAACTGTATAAAACTAGCTAGGAGCGAAGGTCGTTTGGCTTGACGTGTTAGTATTTATAGTTTCATTAAAACCATGCTGGTCTCAAGCTATTTTAAAGGGAGTAATGCTGAAGCATAACAAAAGTGAACATTTTTTTTTCTACCAGATCTTATCTTGTTCATCCAAATTTGCATTGAACTTAACGTTGCTGACAAGTGCACATTTTTGTCATTGGGTTGAGTCATAGTATGAGGTGCACAACATGCCTATCGGGCATAAAAATTTTATAATTTGACGTTTGCAGGCGTTTCTAAGCAGGTAAGGAAAATAATTCCTAAATATTCTTTTTAGGCAACCTTCAATAATTTTTACGTGTGATTTTCCAAAATTTTTATTCGTATCTTGCAAGGGGATGCGCAGCCGTGATGACTAACACTTTAGCTCTTGCCTTCATGCCAGGAAGAACAAACAACAATGTACATATTATCGCCCGCGCAGGACTGAACTTAAAAAAAGTTACCAAATGTTTCTAGCTCCGACTGAAAGGAAGCCGGCTAATCGAGAGGATATCATCGCTATTGCAATGTCACATAGGAACGAAAGAAAAGCCCACGATACAGAAAAAAATCTTTCTTGAGCGAGTTTATAAGTTTTATAGGTATTTGTGATATTTGTAGTTTTATTAGTGTTTGGCTGGGTTGTAGTGAGGAAATAGAATATGAGGGAAAAAAACCGACTGAACATATGCTACAAGCGTGTCAGATGTTCTAGCGTAGTCAGAAAAAAAATGATTCTATTGGGCCTGAAAATCTTTTACATATATCAAACTAAAGCTAGCGAATTTGAATGAAAAACTGTTTTCATTGAATTTTTGTGTTGTACTCCACTTCCAAGAGATTTAGATAGTCAGGAGGACTGCACTAACACAGGAAGCGAGAGAACATTTTTTTTTTTGAAACTGTGAAAACAATCAGACTACTTAAATATCTCCGTATAGTCAAGCGACAGAGAGGTCACCCTCAACAGAGCTTCATTTAACGACGATGTATTCGGGTGGCCGAAGTGCTTACCGATGGCCAGAGCTCGTCCTGTGTTCTCCAGTAGGCTTGCAATTTTGTTTTCATGAGCGTCCATTCTTTTCATTTCGTTTTTATAAAAGCAAAGATTTACTCGAGCGGTTTCCCCGTCGCCAGGAATTTGACCTTCATTTAACTGCATCTGCGCCGTACCCTTGGCAGAGCATCACGTGGACATTTATTTGCGAATTAAACCTGTTTGTGCTAGACTGGGCAACGCAGAATTCTGACAGCAATTCCCACGCGATGGTATTTAAAAGCATGCCTCAGCGAAAACGTAGAACAAACGCCAGTCTCGTGCACGTCCGCAAGTCGCATTGCCATGAACTTAATTGTTCACAGCCGGTGTCTCAGGCCACCCAAAAGAGCAGCAGGGTCAGTGAGTATGAACGTTGCAGCAAAAAAACAAAAAGAAAACAGAGGGTTTATCTCCACACACACACACACACATACACACACACATACGCACACGCTCACGCACACGCGCACGCACACGCGCACGCACACGCGCACAACAGCAATGTCAAGTACCGCGTCAAAAACCCGAATACGAGCGAGTTGCAAAACAAGAGTGACGCAGAAATCCCCGCGGTGACACTGCACCGCTCTCGGGAACTCTAAACCGGCTCAGTCTGCTGTCTGGAAGTGCCGCAGCGCCCAAACGACACATGACTAGCTGAACCAGGGAATGGGGGGGGGGGGGGGGGGGGCTAATTACCTGGCCGGTATCAAGTCTTCTTGAGTGCCGCCTTTGCGTTCGCTGCTGACGGTTACACACAGCGACGGAAGCGCCGAGCAAAAACTGCTACGGATTGCGTCCAGCGTCGCATCTCTGTGGGGATAGAAGTGCACATCACGCATGCACACGCACACGGTGGCTTGGACGGGAATAGTGCGGCTGCAGACATAAGGACTTTGAGTTTTCACATCTTTCCTCAAGTTCTTTCTTGCCTCTGTTTCCGGGCTGTCTAGCATGCGCTTAATTTTTATTTTTCTCCCACCAGTTTGGAAAACATAATGACGGTCCAACCTCTTCGTAAACTCAAAATATACGCTTTCCCCTCGCCGTAAATAATTTTATATTGCTATATTCTTCTACTTGATTTGTAAAAATGGGATTGGAGCTCCAAGATCTGCAAATGCTAACGTTGGATGACCGTTGATTATGAGTAATCTGCCTTGCGCGGGCAGACAAATTCAAGGACGACCAGCAAATAAGAAATATAACTGACTGTTGGTATCAGCCATAGGTTGAGTAAATGATGTAGGTTCGTTGTTGTTCCTTGTTGTTGAAGATGATGATGATCTGCGTTGGTGCCTGATGGTGACGGCACTGACGACACGACGACGATGGTTGATGGAGGGTTTTTCAAAACTGTATATTTACACCGAAGACATATAAAGAAGATTGACAGACTGAAGATAGAGTTAACAAAGTAAGAAATAAAATGGGGTTCTAGGTCAGCTAAAACTTTGTGCACGCGGCACCCCCGTCAGCGACGGACCCTGACCTTAAAACTACCCAAGTGGTGAGATCCTCCCTAGCCTGACCTGGCTAGCCCGGCAATACGCCGGCCGTGCATAGCACATTAAACCCTGAGGATTCGACCTCGAGACCTCGTGTCTCGTGGTTTTAATGGGTTACTTAGGCCCCACCCCCGATACACGGACCAATCAGTATCTCCTGGACACCTGATAGGATGGATTAGTAAATCCGGGCCTAAACCACGGTTGGCAACGCCTCCCGTAACCCTCAAACACTGGTCACTCTCTCTCTCTCCAGAAAAAAAAGGAAAAGATCAAAAGCAAACCAAACAAACAGGATAAACACTCAAAAACCCGCGAAAACACGTGCAAGCGCCAGGGACACGCTTCCACGAACGCTGGTCTGCATCGCCTGTTCCCACGCATCTCTTCCGAGACCGGACAGCTACTCAAGCCAGCTGAAACCCATAAACATCCGCCTTGACGACCCGGCGCGTCCCAAGATTCTCCGGCGTTGACAGGCGATGCCCCGTTAATTGGACCGTGGGCCAGAAACAGCGCGTAGGGACAAAAGGACGCGGCGGCCGGCTCAGGCGTCGCCTCTGCCGCGCCCATCCCGGGCCGCAACGCGCGCTCCCTCGCCCGCCTCCGCTCCGAGCGCGCACTGGCCAACAAAAGGAAAGCTATCGCCGTAAATCGGCCACTGTCTAACCCCGGTTGACAGCTCCACGCTCCCTGTCTCCAGTCGCTCGACGGACCAAATGGTTTTACAACCTGCTAATGGAAAACTGCGGTGGGCCCCGAGCCAGCGGCCGCCATGCCCCCGGGGTTCCATTTGAGTCGCCAGGCTACCAATGTTTTTCCACGGCTACACCACGCACTTCGGCCAAAACAACGCGACAGCGCAGCTGCGACCCCAGACAATGTGTCTTTCCGCGAACGGCATGACCCAGAGACCGCTTGCTCTTAACGAGCTGGCTGCCATAAAGTCATTCATTCCACCCTCTCGGAACCGCCGCTTCCCCTCTCGGAACCGCCGCTTCCCACGCGTTCGACAGATTCCGCGTCGCTGACGCCTGGATCCCTTACACGCCCGTCACAAGATTCACGTAGGGGCCCACTGGTCACTACGTGAATAACACAAACAGGATCCCGGCGTGCAAAGTGACAGTGAAAACAGTTCACATACTTGTACCCAAGAAACACGCTAACCGGAGCTTGCATGCACACACCAACCCTTCGACAAGGACAACCCCCAAAATAATTAGAGTTCCAAGCGAAGGCAAAAAATGTCCGGCGTGGCACCGCGCTCGCTACACGGCGTATAGTCCGCTGTGCTCCGCTAGCGAAACACAAACACACCCGGTGCCAGACCGCAACGTCTCGTGTCGCTGTCTTCGGCAGCACGACCAGTCATTGTTGCGACACGAAGTTCTCGATTACACAGGAGGGTTCCCCCGCCATGCACCCGCATGCGAACACTGCCGCTCCCTTAGGAACACCGCAGAAAAATGGACACCCTTCTGTCCTCGCCTAGAGCTGCCCCTCGGCGCAACTCTACCTCGAGCTCAACCTGGCCACCGAAAAGCCACACCTGACCGAAATACCCCCAGGCCACCCAAAATGAGCGCCTGATAACCGGTGGGCATTCAACCTGCGCCGGAGAAAACTCTCCGGGCTTGTGCATGAAGCTACCCCTGTCTCGACAAAGCGAAACCTCGCCTAGAAGGCCCTTGCAAGCGAACAAACGCTTGCCCGCACTGAAGGTGTCGGTCTCTCCTTCACTGCAAGAACACCTGAGCTCGCCTGCCCGTTCACGCGATCTTACCGGCGCGACACGATGCACAGTTTCGAGCGGCTTGTGCCCTTGCTCCGCCGAGCCCTGTACGCGCCTCTCGTCTGCTTGCTGCAGAACAATGCCCGAGGGGCATGTTAGCCATACCAGCGCGTCCTGCTCGACCCTGTCGCTCTGCTCCTCTCGCGGAAGCACGACAGCTGGCTCCTCCCGACACTCCGTGTCGTCGAGAACACCTCGTGGGCCGAGCGCTGCCGAAGCACCCTGCCTGCCCACCGCGTCGCTCTGCGAGCGGTGATGGCGATCACTACGCTTCGCGGCCTCAGATACGCCGACCGCGCCGTTGGTCCGCCCCTTCTGCTCGATTACCTGGATTACAGCCTCACGGTGGTGTAGTTCTACACCCTCGCTTGCGTTCTCCTGAGATTGCCCGCGGTCTGGATTTACTGACCGGTCCGAGCCAGCATCGGGCGGCGACTCCTGAAGCCATGGTGCGACTGCACCAACTGCGACGCATTCGCATCCCACCTCTGCCGCTGGGAAAGCAACAGCCGCTGCTCCGTTGGCACTCGGCAGACAATGCTGCGTCGCGTCACCCTTCTCTTTTACGGCCTCGTCGGCCGGCCCTGGCTCCTGAGCATTCGCCAACTGCCCTGAAGGCTCCGCTCCCGGGATCACAATCCCGCACCGGCGTGAGACCAGACACTCGCGTGCGGTCTCTCTATCCTTTTCGCGGTCTGAATAAACTGACCACCCAGCGGCGGGATCGGGCGGCGGCTCGTGAACCCCTGCGGCGGCCGCAACGGGTGCGACGCACGCGCGTCCCCCCGCCTCTGACACGGCCGCCTCATCCGTGCTCGGCTGACAATGCGGCTTCGCCTCACACAGCTTTTGTTCCGCCGCTCCCCGTCGCGGCAACTGCCGGGCTCTTTCGCGCTGTTCCATTAGCTCGAGCTCCTGCTCTAAATGCCTAATGTTCTCCCGAACAGCCCTGAGCTCTGCTTCCATCGCTTCGACTGAGCGATTCTTGCTCTCCATGATTAGCTAAACGAACTGAATCGTAGTTTGCGCTAATGCATGCCCTGAGTTAACGGCAGTGATCGCGCACGGGTGAAGGCAAAAGGGATTCACCCCACGACGCGCTGTGACAGACGCCGTCGTCTTCCAGGTGGTCTCTCTTCCCTGCTGCTCCTCGCCGCGCGATCAAGGCGTTCAGTCAGTGTCCGCAGTCACACACTTGATGCGCTGCTTCCCCAGTAGTCGCTCCGACGCCGGCGCTGTGTCGACGCTTTCGTTGCTCCTGCTGGTCCCCGGCAAGCCGCAATCAACTTGCCGTCCCGCTGTCTGCTACGGGCTTCCGGTAGACGATGTCTTCCCCCGGTTGCAGATGCGCCCCTTACTTGTTGTTCTTCAGTCGTCGCCCTCCTTGTCGTCGCGCCTCGCAGATCCTGTCGACTGCGCCAGTAAATGATGTAGGTTCGTTGTTGTTCCTTGTTGTTGAAGATGATGATGATCTGCGTTGGTGCCTGATGGTGACGGCACTGACGACACGACGACGATGGTTGATGGAGGGTTTTTCAAAACTGTATATTTACACGGAAGACATATAAAGAAGATTGACAGACTGAAGATAGAGTTAATAAAGTAAGAAATAAAATGGGGTTCTAGGTCAGCTAAAACTTTGTGCACGCGGCACCCCCGTCAGCGACGGACCCTGACCTTAAAACTACCCAAGTGGTGAGATCCTCCCTAGCCTGACCTGGCTAGCCCGGCAATACGCCGGCCGTGCATAGCACATTAAACCCTGAGGATTCGACCTCGAGACCTCGTGTCTCGTGGTTTTAATGGGTTACTTAGGCCCCACCCCCGATACACGGACCAATCAGTATCTCCTGGACACCTGATAGGATGGATTAGTAAATCCGGGCCTAAACCACGGTTGGCAACGCCTCCCGTAACCCTCAAACACTGGTCACTCTCTCTCTCTCCAGAAAAAAAAAGGAAAAGATCAAAAGCAAACCAAACAAACAGGATAAACACTCAAAAACCCGCGAAAACACGTGCAAGCGCCAGGGACACGCTTCCACGAACGCTGGTCTGCATCGCCTGTTCCCACGCATCTCTTCCGAGACCGGACAGCTACTCAAGCCAGCTGAAACCCATAAACATTCGCCTTGACGACCCGGCGCGTCCCAAGATTCTCCGGCGTTGACAGGCGATGCCCCGTTAATTGGACCGTGGGCCAGAAACAGCGCGTAGGGACAAAAGGACGCGGCGGCCGGCTCAGGCGTCGCCTCTGCCGCGCCCATCCCGGGCCGCAACGCGCGCTCCCTCGCCCGCCTCCGCTCCGAGCGCGCACTGGCCAACAAAAGGAAAGCTATCGCCGTAAATCGGCCACTGTCTAACCCCGGTTGACAGCTCCACGCTCCCTGTCTCCAGTCGCTCGACGGACCAAATGGTTTTACAACCTGCTAATGGAAAACTGCGGTGGGCCCCGAGCCAGCGGCCGCCATGCCCCCGGGGTTCCATTTGAGTCGCCAGGCTACCAATGTTTTTCCACGGCTACACCACGCACTTCGGCCAAAACAACGCGACAGCGCAGCTGCGACCCCAGACAATGTGTCTTTCCGCGAACGGCATGACCCAGAGACCGCTTGCTCTTAACAAGCTGGCTGCCATAAAGTCATTCATTCCACCCTCTCGGAACCGCCGCTTCCCCTCTCGGAACCGCCGCTTCCCACGCGTTCGACAGATTCCGCGTCGCTGACGCCTGGATCCCTTACAGGTTGGAAGGCTTGGTTTGCTACCGATGCAATGGAACAATCATTGAATTAGTCTGGAAGCAGAAGCAAACTGGAAGCAGAAGCAAACAAATAAATAAAAATGTTTGCTTCTGGAAGCAGAAGCAAACAAATAAACAAAAAAACTGCTACCACAACGTAGAAAACCGGGCTAGCTTTTACGAGGTTTTTTCAGAGCGTAAAAATAACGGGACATAGACACGGTAGGAAAACACAGGACAGCGGTTGTCTTGTGTTTTTTTCCGGTCTGCCTCCTGTTTTTTTTTTTTTTTTTTTTTGCTGTGAAGATAAACGGCTACCATTAGCAAGTGTAGGGCCATAAAAAACTGTTGCGATAAGAATAAACAAGGTACATTGACCTCTGATGCAGCACTGCTGCAACCACTGCGCCCCTGCTCACATGGTGTTGAGCTTAATTTAAGTTTTTAATCATTTTCACGGTTCTGTGATTAAAAGCTGTCTTTTGTAGGTGAATAAAGCTGAGTGAGTTACCAAGGACATGTGCTTTCGAATCGAACCAGGTTGTATTTGTTTTCATGGTTCAGTAAGGTGACAACAAATTCTTTATTTACCTCATACTCCTAAGCTTGGAAGAGAACCTAAACATAAGAAAATCAATAACCAATACAAAAACTTGCGGCGAGGAACGCGACTGTCCTGAGAGATTCTCAACGAACATTTACCCATTGCGCCAAAACATTTACGACGGCGAAAATTACTTTGGGTCGCAAACATCGGCAAGCGTCGGTAAATAAGCCAGGTGCTTAACACATACATCTTCAGAAAACAATGATGGTGTTTTCGGTCCAAGCGGAATACAAATTCTTGTCTCCAGGGCGCAATATCTTATTCATAAGCATCCGGCCCCCCGTTCACTCACTCCTCGAGTTTCGGCCCTCGATGACGTTCTGCGTTCCGACTCCATTTTCCCCTCACGGGCATTTTGGTACCTCTTGTGGGTGGCAATTCCTTTCTTGTACATAAGAGTGCGCTGCACGCGGAGCTACAAGGCCATTGGTCTGGCACACTTTGAATAATGACCTTTGTTCCTGAGCTACAGTGCGCCGTGGCCACAGTGAAGATAAAGACCGATGTTTTTTATTGTGAATATTATTTTTTACATGGCTGAGGTAAAATGGTGCATGTGCCTTCTCTTTGTACTTTTGTTTATTTGCCCGCTTTCTTTTTCCCCCGCTCAGGGTAGCAAAATGGGCTATGTCTAGCGTGGGTAACATTCACGCATTTGTCTTATTTCGCTTCCTACTTTGCAGCTGTAAGAAAACAGAACGAAAATGCGGTACCTCTTCCGGGTTGTTTTTGCATGGATTCCGGTCTAGCTAGTCTTCTACGTCTGTGAAGCTGCTTGTCTAAGTGCTTTGGGACAGGCAAATCCCGAGTCTTTTTATCAGGTTCAATCCTGTTATTAGCATCAGTCGTCGTTTTTCCACTGCTATCTAGGCTTCTTAAGTTCAGTAATTGTTTTCTCCCAGTACTACTTCGTGTTCGGTGGTTGTGCTACAGCGTAGCTTGAAGGCTATCTAGTTTTTCTGCCTCTCCCTTAGTTACATTCTGATACGGCAGCTATACATCGCTCTACTGACAAGGAGGTTGTTGCAAAGTCATTGCGTGTCTTCTTTTTTACATGCCGCTGTTGCGGGTGATGGTTCTGTCTATTATTCTGGTCGCTTTCTGTGTGGTTTTTTAAAGCGTGATCGTGATGATGTTTTGGTGCTTCTATGAAGTCACATGCCGATGATTCTGATTTCTGTTTCTTTCAGAGATTGGGTAGCCGCCAAGGAGCATTTGCACGACTTCATTTTCTATTTCGGCCGGATATATATTCTAAAAAATCATATTTTTCTGTGGAGTATACCGTACCGCACCTTCGGTCATGTTTGCTGATCGCATGGACCGCTGCTTGCTTATCGGCTTTATGTTGAAGAAATTCTGAGCAATATTGTGTTCCCACGTTCTTCAAGCCTGGGCTACAATCACGATAAGGCAAGGAGCTGGCTGAACGATTTGGTTGGAAGGGCATAAAGGACAACGCAGCTCAAACAGCGCCGCATTTCCACGGAACAACCCAGTCGAAAACGAACTTTGTACACAAGGTGCGCGGTATTGGCGGATATGCTGAACATCCCATTAGCTCCAAATAACCTACAAGCAACGCTGTCGCTACAAAAAAAATAATACGTAAGCAATAAATATTTCTAAAGCAAACTAAGAGTGAACCCAGAAAGATATTAGTATATTATTAAAAGAGGCAGGACTCAGTGTCGAATTTTGCAGTAGAATTGTTCAGCTGTTGGCAAACTCCGCCGTAGATAATGCACTTAGGGCGTACACATTCCAAAATTATTTCATAGTATACTTGAATCAATCAAGAAATGACACTCAGTAGGCTTAGGAAAAAGAAAAACTAGAAACTTTTGCCAGGAAAAATAACAGTTGGATGTGTGATAAAGATGCATATTTTTCTGTATGGCTTGCGCATACATCCGTAGAATCATTGCGCAGCCTAAGCGATGTATGGCGGCCTCCGGAGGAAACCATCCGAGCGTTGAAAATTTACTAGAGCTTGTCTTGTCTTCTGCGCCGGCGATCCTACGCTGATGCAGCAAAAGCAAACCCCTGCTGAAATGCTGCCATTAGCATCGACCATGCAGAGCCGCCCATGAATAATTTTCTGCAAATGTTTTTGGAACACACTTTATTTCTTTACTATCGTATTCACAGTACAAAAATCTAAAAAAGGCCACAAATATGAACTGAGGAAAGAATAACCTGAACTTATAGGTTGCAAGCAAGTTTATAAGCGCACTTTTATTGTTTTGTACTTAACAATAAGTTGTTGCTGAAGATTACAATTGTGCAATTGTTAAGTTTACATCGGATTTAGGTGCTCAATTCAGGGGCGTGTGTCGATTTCCGTGCGCCACGTCATTAAAACTTGACCAAATTATTTTTCATCCAAAACCTCTCGTACAGGAAATCAGGCTAGTATCAAGACCACAAATGCCTTTCCAACTGCTAGAGAAAAATAAGGGCTTCAGAAAATCGGTAGTTAGCGTTGTCTGTGTCAGTCATCCAGAGTATTAAATGCAAAAATGACCCACCAGATTGAGTGCTAACAAGTAAACAAGCAAGCGCTTGTATTCGTAGCCTGGTGCACGAAGCCTTTAGCCAGCCTTGGCAAATCCTGCTCGCGGGTATGTGCTATATGCTGGTGCAAAATAATTTTCCTTTCCACACCAGCTGTAAACACAAGGTGTCATATCATTCTTCAGATCTTTAAGCGACCGATTGCCCTTGGCCAATTTCTTGACCAGTGGCCAGTCATTCAGTCAGTTTGTCAGTAGAGAAGTTGTCTTAATTCGTATAGATTACATTTAGTTGCTTAGATTGTGTATGGGTACCCACATCTCTTTTTAAATCTTCTTATGGCAAGACTATTTCCATTGCTACCTCAGCGATTCCCGCCTTGAGTGATAAGGTTCATAGGCCATAGAAACGTCCAGCTGCAGATGAAAACACTGGAGGATGCTATCGACTAGCATAACCAATCGGAATTTGAGACTGCAAAGAAACTCCAAAACACTCGTAAAATATTATTCCTTGCTGCACAAAACAAGCATCTAAAAATGGACACACCAAAAAATCATCTGCAGGCAGGAGAATTAAAGCTTCCAGCATGTTACCAACTTCTTAGATATGCCATGCTGCTATTTGCGTTCTTTACAAGCCGAGTTTTATGGTGCATCCGTACACAAAAGAATGGAATCGGTTTTCCTTCATCGACTTCTTGAGTTCCATTTGAAAGCGTCGACAACTCGGTTGATAAGCTTTTGAAGGTTCTGCAGGCAAACACGATGACTCGCTATGTAAAGATCATTTCCTCACGGCCTATTTTTACAATATATTTTAATGTTGTGGCAGTGGAATATTTTAGAAGCGTTTTGGAGGGTTTATAGCGATCTCCAATTGGCGTTTGAGTGCATGTTTACGTTATCATCCTGAAACCCGACGCAGAGCTATGCAGTTTGAAAGCTTCCAACAAGCTGGCTCGGCATTAGGCATGAAGTCCGAAAATAGCCAATCGCACAGCTCCTTTTAAACTGAAGTTGGAAACCGGAAGCGTGCTCAAGTACGAATGTAGACGCGTTAAACGCCGGACTCCAAGATTGGACACAACTTTACCTTTAAATTCTGACGCTTGAGACGGAGTGAATACCCTCAAAGCGGATGGTGTCTGTCGCACAAAACGTTCTCAGAATATAAAATGTTAAACGCAAAGAGGAAATGAAAC